>NC_056732.1:1546573972-1546821472 GCF_019279795.1 Protopterus annectens | reverse complement strand
GGATCAGCGACTGAACGCTGGATCTCCCTACACACCACAGCCTGGACCCTTCCAAGGGTGACAGGTGGCCCTTCTCCACCCACGCTTGCATGGGGGGGACGAGCCCCATCCCCTGCAGCACTTCCACCCAAAGGTGGCACAGGACCAATGGAGGAGGGGAGCCCGGGCTGGGCACCAGACCTGCTGGTGCCAGGTGCACTCACCAGCTGAGGAGGGACAGGTGGGTCCGCTGGGACCGGCCTTCCCATACGTTCTGTGATTAGGTGTGTTTAATTACAACATAAGCAAAACAGCATTCCAGGTTAGTTGTGACAGTATGCAATAATATTCCCATTAACCCAACACACCAAGGGTACAACAGTTGAACAGCAAGCATAACTCATGCATATATTGAACCACAGTGGTTATTCCAGCAGCATGCAGGGATGTTTGGTAGCAACAGACCACCATGATTGTGGTGTTTAAACAGGGCACATGCAGCAACGTGAATGCAAATATTTATAGAACAATAGGACATATGTCCCAACAAATATTTAAGATTACACATACCCACTGAGGTGTGGAATTGCATGGTTTATGCACATATAGTAGGGTGTAGAAAAAACCTCAGTTAACATCTTATAATGACCTTTTAGTCTACACTACATTCCTATTGACTGCAAGTTTATATCCCCTGCCTGTATTATTACACTTGCCACTATACATTAGGTTGTGTCATGGGTTTGGCTAGTTCAATATATGCCTGACCTATATCTGACATACTAACTGTCCAGGATGCTACTGCTACATATTTCTTGATTGCATTTATATTTCTTTATCTACATATCTGGGATGTTTTCACATGACATTTTCACTTCGATTTGTACAGAACCCTGCATTTTTGACACACACTCACATTTCTGGGGAAAAATTACATGCTACACATGTACCAGGTTTACTTATTCATGCCAGCCAGTAACTGACTATTGTGGACTGTATATATGTTTCACAGCTACTAGCACTTCCACCACCCACTTTATATGGGACTGCATAACTCTGGGTTGCCAGCACCTTTTCAAACACTACTGTTTGTATAATGCAAGGGTACAACAACATTTCAGACTCTGTGACACAGACACACTCTGGGTTTTAGACCTTTATTAATGACATTGCACACTTTCCCACAGGCTCACTCCTTTATTTGTTTTAACGGTGTATATGGCAGACATGTTCAAGACATATTATACCTTTATTAATAGGTTAGAACAATCTTTTTTCAGGCTCACTCACTTATGTTATATGACAGTGCCTGCAGAGATATTATTACAGACATATGTTACCTTTCTTAATGGGTTACTATACTCTTTTTCTGCCTCTTTGATGTTTTTATCTGACAGTACATGCAGAGGACTTATTCAGGCAATTTTATGGCTGTTTCATTGGACTACAACACTTTCTTTCATGCTCTCTCCCATATTTTATATAACAATACATACAGAATAATCACTAACCTGCCTGGTAGCGCAGCCTTAGCAGCCTATCAGCATAGGCTTGCTGATTCGTAGCATGGTCACCTGCAGCTGTAAAGTAAATGAAGGGATATTGAGACATATCTATCCGTTAAACATACTCCATTATCGATTCTTACATACTGCATTCCATGGCTACATACTCAGTTGTGGGGCATCCCGCATCCCACGGGCCTCCTGTATCCACTGGTTCAGGCGGTCCTGCTTTCATCTCTTCAGGTCTGCATGGTGTTGATGGACCTGCTCACCAGTCCGAGGAATGCCTGTGGCACTGGTAAGGTCACAAGCTAACTGGTTCCAAGCCTCTGCCTTGTACTCCGTCCCTTGGAACTGGCCCTGCAGGAGTCTTGTCTCATGACAGTGGACAAAGAGCCAAACCATGCATTTGGACTCCTCGATGCCCTAACGTTGCGCTCGGAAGCATGTTTCCTCTCCGACACCAGACATTCTAACTGCAGATGTGAGCTACAATCAGTTATGGCATGTATTCCCGCCTGTGGGGCTTAAATATGCCGCATTTCCCGCACTTTTTTGTGACTGGCCATTTTGTAAAATTCTTGGCTGGCTGCAGACCTGCTTAGTAATGGTTAAACTATTATTCGTAAGTATATGATTGTTAACAGTGGATGTTTCCCCTATCTTGTCATGGCTTAGTGGTTCTGTACTTTGCTTTTAATGCACAGAGTCCTGGGTTCGAACCTTGTCATTCTTTTATTTTAATACTGTCTAGACAGGATAGGGGGTGTGGCTGTGTTTAAGCAACTTAGCTCTACATTGCTCCCCGGTGCCCTACGGTGCCCATGTTGGCGCGGCGCGCATGTCCGCGCAAACACACTGCATGGGGTAAAGCACTATTAAATTATGGGCAACTCTGTTTAGCTGGGTAAAGCACTATTAAACTATGGGCACCTCTGTTTAGCTGGGTAAAGCGCTATTAAACTATGGGCACCTCTGTTTAGCTGGGTAAAGCATTGCTTAACGGCAGGCTATTATATATCTGGATCCTTTAAAAAAATATATTTTGTTCACTGATACATTGGCCATTTCACTGCTTTTAATAATATTTTCATCATATATATGTCTGGTATTATTTCAAATACTAATTTAAAACATAAATAAGAAGGGGAGTAGTGGGACTCGAACCATGAATGCCTCCTCTTTGTGCATACGCGCTACCATTACGCTATTGCAATTTGGTGTGATTTGCATAAACATTCTTTCTTATGCTCTTCCATGTCGGAATTGCTAACTATAGCTAAGCAATGGACACACCCGCGCACACACGTGCAAATACGGGCAGCTATATCGTGGATTTAAAAAAAAATAAATATTTTACTTTTTATAACTGTAATGGGGGTTTACAGTGTCAGGGAGTGTGGTGTTGGGTGCAAGTACATTTAAGCGAACTCGCTCTTGAGTGTTGACATTTTGCTTTTACTACACTTGCAGGGGCGTGGACATTTAGACTGCTCGGCAGTCGGACACGCCTCCTGCTTTCATACTCGGTCCGTGTAAGAGTTACGGTTGAGTCAGCGTGCCCTCATGAATATTCATGGCATGCTGATGTCATACCATTCAACTGCAGCTTCCGAGTATAACTTATTAAGTCTTACATGGAGGATTCGTGAATCCGGGGGGAGTGTGTGTTCTGTCAGCCAGTTGGCATCCCATCTTGTGACATAGCGATTTATACCTAGTTTAATGGGTTTATCTATAATTCCAGAGTGGGGGATGGTGTTGAAAGCCATGGCAAGATCTACATAGGCTGTGTGAACCACCTTACCCTTGTCTATGGTTCTGGTGACTGCTTCAATGACATCTATCAGGTTTAGGAGACATGATCTGCCTTTTACAAACAAAACATGGTTGTGGTCCAGTGTTTGGAGATTACCAATGTCTTTTTTTATAAGTTATATGATGATACATTCCATGGCCTTGCAGGGCAGGCTCATCAGGCTAATGGGCCACTAGATCCTGGGGACCATGGTGTCTCCCCCCTTGTGTAGTGGGATAACCGTCACTGTGAGCCATTCAGCAGGCACAAAGCCTGAGGTGAGGCTATGACTGAACATGGTACGTAGGTGTGGTGCCTGTTCATTCTGTAGTTTGTGTAGACCACAGCCTGGGATGTTATCTGGTCCCATGGATGCTGTGTTACTGGCTTTGGAGAGTGTTTTTTACCTGTGCAGCCGTGATGACAGCAACTTTGCAGTCTTCCGTTATGGAGATGTGCTCATTCATGGGTGAGGGGGGGTAAAGTTAGCACTGATCCTATCTGCCAGGATGTTGGCAATATCAATTCGGTCTGTATATTTAGTGCCATTGTGCTGTAACTCAGAGCAGATCTGAGTGTTGCCATTGAGATTCTTGACATAGCTATAGAATGCTTGTGGTTGTCTTTAGAATCAGTGTTGATTCTGTTTTCATAACTAGCTTTGGAGGATTTTATCATGGATCACATCTTCTTACTGATGTGGGCCATGGAGCTCCTCCCCTCATGGGATTTTACCCTGTTTGCAACAGTATTTTCCTTCTGTTGTGCAGTTTGTTTATGGCAGGGGAACACTAGACTGGCTTCCTTTTCTTGGAGATTAGCGTCTTGGTTCTGTTTGGGATAGTACGATGCATGCAGTCATGTAAGTGCTTATGAAGTGCAATTGTGAAGAGGATTAAGTCATCATAACTGTATTGTCCATCTGCATGTGTGTCCTGCAATTCAGCACTTCTGTCTTAAGAAGCATAACGTTGGCTTTGGAGAAATTATTTAACATGGTTTCCTTCATGGGGGTGTGGGTCCAGAATGTGGATATGTAGGGTGATTAGCTTATGGTCAGATGGGACCAATGAGGCGCTGACATCAGGTATGGAACACTGGTCACGCAGGACAAACCAAACCCCGTAACCAACACAAATAACCACAAAGTGAGCTAAATGCTACTCATTGCCAGAAGTCTCAGCCTCCAGATGCACACACTCGAGGCACTTCTCATTATGGAGAATATTGATATCTGTACAGTATCAGTAACCTAGTTCAAGGCTCCAGAAAGCACAACAGCACTACCAGGATACTACTCATTCCATACCTTCCAGCATCAGAACCTGAATCATAGCACATAGGGTGAGGATGTATCCATATTCATCAAGGATACCTACACCTCTCTCTACATGCTCTCTGCAGGATATGTACCCATAGAATGTTGCACAGCAATGTTCTTCACACTCCACAGGAGTGGAGCCACGAAAACCCCTTGGCATTCATGCTCTATGAGCCTGACAATTGTGTTCTGCAAGGCAATGGAGCCAATCATAATGGAAGTCAACAATACAGAGATTGGGAACCTTCACACAGTTGAGCACACACAGTTTGGCTTGGTCAAATGCAGAACATGCCTCCTGAACTGGGAGGATTTCTTTGACAGTCACCCAGGCTACGGATGATTGAAATGAGATCCACACAACCTACCTATGCCTCGCTAAGGCCTTTGACACCATTCCCCAGTCAGGTATCATAGATGAACTCACCAACCTGGCCATGAATCCATACATCACAGGATGGATTGCAAACTGCCTCACAGATAGATCCCACACATTATGAGTTGCTGGCTACATGTCAGACTCTACACCGGTAATGACTGGTGTCCCCCAGGGTACAGTCCTGGGGTCCCTCCTGTTTGGTGTAGACTTCTCAAGTGTATATGCCAACACAGGAGAGTTGTGGTTGACTAAGTTTCCTGGAAATTGTAAAGTGTTTGCCATAATAGATTCCCCGGAGGACAGACATATTCTCCAGAAGGGACTCTATGAGACAGATGTGTGGTGTCAGAATCATGGCCTCAAGCTCACTGTGGAGGAATACATAGTGATCCTCTTTGTTGAAAACAAAATACACACAAACTACCACATGGGTGTTACCCCCTTAAAAATGACAAGGTGATAAGGGATCTGGGGACACGAGTAGATAGTCATCTTTCCTTTGACAACCATGTTGCCAAAGTGATTGGGAGATCCTATGTGGCCCACCTAATCAACAAAGAGTTTGCATCAGGATCCAAAGAGGTAGTGTTGGCACTCTACTCTTACATCATCAGACCCATCATTGAGTACAGTGCACCATTTTGGATGTACTCGACTTAGCATATCCAGCAGTTGTAGAGAACACATAGGTACCTCACCAAGAGTATTACTGGCCTCAAACAGTTGTGTTATGCAACACAACTGGTAAAACTACATCTGTTCTTCGTTGCATACCACCTACTCAGAGGCACATTCTGCCTAACATACAGAGCCATGTCCAACACATGACTGTTGAACATGCTCCATCTACACATAACAACATTGAGTCGCCCTACACATTCCAGGGATATGAACCTCATCAGAACGATGAATACAACATGCTGGTGGGATACAGTACCATCCCAGACACTTGCCTTACTGTGGAACAGAGTCCCAATGTACATCAGACAGAACCCCTCGATGACACTCTTCAATTGGAACCTTGATGAGTGGATGGGAAACAGGCAGTTCATGCCAGGCATCACATCAGCAGCCCCACTAGAAAGGGGCTTAGGGTACTAACTATTAGAACTAGGCCTTAGGAGACTACCCAATGGTGTGGTGAAAGCTGCACAACTTGCGTAGGCTGATATATGCCTTCATGGAGATAGTCTACTATATACCTATGGACCTAAGTGACAGGTACATGTCTATAGATAGTAGAGGTGTACTTCATTGTACAGTCATGCTGTACAGCAGGCACATGGACCACATACACTGTAATGCTTACAGATACTGGTGGCTGTTATGTACAGTGGGAGAGATGTGCACCTCATGTCTTTCATGCCATTGGGATGTATGCTGGGTGGGACAGTCCTGGATGGCTCCCTGCCATGGTCACCCTCTTACACACATCTCTGCCCATCCATCTTTGGCTTATTATACCATGTTCCCCCAACATATATATATATATATATATATATATATATATATATATATATATATATATATATATATATATATGTATCTATATAGGTACATAGGTAGGTGATAGGCTATCTGCTTGAAGGCATATATTAGTATGTCCAGAGTGTGCAGCTATCACCATGCATGGAGTTAGTTCCCTAGGCGTCTTTGTAGTAGAGCTGATGAAGTGATCCCTGGTGTGAAAGTTCAGTTTCACATACACTCATCAAGACTCCTCTGGAAGACTGTCAGTGAGGGTCTCAGCTTAATGTCGATTGGGAGCCTGTTCCAAAGCAAGGGAAGTCTGTGAGTTAGTCATGTATCCCTCCAACATGTTCTATTTAATGTTGTGATGATGATATCCCTAGAGCATGTGGTACAGTGAGCTTGGGTTTACGTCAGATAGCGCATGTACATCAGTTCTGCATTGGACATGGACTTGTCTGTTGGGCAGAGATCTCCTGAGTAGACAGTATGCAACAGAGTGCAGATTAAGTTAAATTCAGTTTGGTTGCATTGTGCAACTGTTTGAGGCCAGTAATCCTCTTGTTGAGGTACTTCAGTGGTCTTTCCAGCTGCTGAAGGTGCCTAGTCAGATTCATCGCAAGTGTGTTGTGGTACTCTCTGATGGGTCTGATGACTGATGAGTAGAGGGAACCTCCTTTGACCTACATTCAAAGTCCTTGGCAGTTTGTGGGAACACATAGCATGATTTTCTAACCACTTTGTGAATATATTTCTGGAAATAGAGATGACTATCCACATGTGTCCATAGATCTCTTATTATCACCTCCATATTTAGGGTGTTGGCACCTATGTGGTATTTGTATGATTGTAGCTCGAGGGCATAATTTTTACACCACATATGTCTGACTGAGACCCTTTTTAAGGATGTGTCTGTTGTCCCACACATCGATTATGACAACTTTTTTGCAGTCATCCACAAACTTTGCTAAAGATAGCCCTCGTGTGTTTGACTATTTCTGAAAAGTATACACCAGACAGGAGGGGTCACAGGACTGAGCCATGGAGGACAGCAGTTGTTACCAGCTTGAATAGGAGACCACAATTCTTACCTTGTGGGATCTATCTGTGCCCCAGTTGGCAATCCATCAGATGACATACATATGTATGCACTGGTTGTTGATTTTGTGGATACATGTGTCTGGGATGTTGGAAGAGGGCTTTCCAAGGTCTATGTGGGACATGTGTAGCTCATTTCATTGAAGTATGTCCTGGGTGACTGCCTTGAAAACAGTCTAGCAGGTTTGGGAACCATGATCTGCCCCTGACCAAACCAAAATTGGTAGGGTTGGGTGTTTGTAGGCTCACAATAGCTCTGTTTATGAGTTCCATCATGATGGACTCCATGGCCTTGCAGATCAGGCTTAATAGGCTTATAAGGCAATAGTTCATATGGTCTGTTGTGCACCAACACCTGTGGAGTGTGCCAAATGTTGCTGTAACGCATTCAACAGTTTCATATCTGTACAGAGGGTGAGTCTCAATGGACTGTTGAGGTGCAGGGTCTGTTTGTTTTTGGAGTTCACATATGACACAGCTAGGGAAGCCATGTCATCCCATAGACGCTGTGTTTTTAGGTTTGGAAAGTGCTGTTTAACCATTGTATATGTGATTTATGGGTTTTCAGTCTCCAGGTATGATAATGGGCCCTTTTGTCAGTAAGACGGGGTTAAATATGTATGAACCTGTCTGACAAGATGTTGGCAGTGTCAGTCATGTACATGTATTAATTTACAGTTTGCACTGACTCAGAACATATATGCGTTTACATTGATATTTATGACATTGCAAAAAAGGCTTCATGGTTCTCTATGGACTCTTTGACGATATTGTTGCCAGAACATGGATTGGATAATGTTAGGGATGCTCATTGTTTATTGATGATACTGATCACAGATTTATTGGTCTTCTTTGAATTTCCACTTTCTCTGAATGAGTTCAGTGCTTGTAGTACATAGTTTGATTATGACAGGAGTCCAATATATTGTATGGGTCTGTTGTCATATCACTGTGTGCACAAGGCAGGATTGGTGGATAGTGACATGTTTCTGGGGTGAGAACTCCAACTGCCAGATATGTGTGGCCCACTGCTGTACTCAGACTTGGCCAAAGTGTGTGAGCATGCCCAGTATGACCTTTCAGTATGTTGCTGACTGGGATTTGCTAAATTTGTTAAGTGTGTGAGCATGCCCAGTATGGACATATATGCTATATGTGTGTGAAAAATCAAGTTGTTTTTTTACTTCAGGGCTCACCTTTGTGTTGTACATCGACAGGAAGCACACTGTGCCTGCAGGGCTTCCACGAGTCGCTTTGCATAGACTTATCAACATTTCTACATACAGGGGGGACAGCTATTATTTGCACATTTCTATCCAGGGGGCACACCTGATTGTTACTGTGGGTGTACATTGGATGAGGGGTTCACCTGACACTTATACACATTTGCTAGGCCTGCAATGTTATGTCAGGTACTCCATTTCAGTCTGTACTGTTGCCTATCATACTGGTTTGAGGCATACTACTGTACTACAGAACTTAGCTTCCAATTCCATGTTTATTAGTTTGTGACTTCATAGCCTACCCACCCCACATCACACTGCCTGGCCTGTAGTTATCTGTCTGCATAGGCCTGGGGGAAGTTCAGAGGGCATGATACAGCATTTGTTTGTGTTTGCGTTAGTCTACAATTGCCCTGCTGTGTCTGTGCTAGTGAAATGCTGTCATGGCTTAGTGGTTCAGTACTGTGTCTATAGTGCACAGTATCCTGAGTTTGAGCCCTGTCACTGCTTTTTATTTTCCTGCTGGGCAGACCTGACTGGTTAAGGTACAGTAAAGCAGGTGTGAGTGTGTTTAGCCGACTTTGCCTGACTTTGCCCAACGTTACCCAATGTTGCCCGACATTATGCTAGTTTGCTCGGCGCGCTGCTCCATGCAATTGTGCTTAAATATGCTAAATACTGGTAAAATGTGCTTAACATTGCTTTATATTGCTTAATATAGGGAAATCATGCTTCAGGTGGTGCTGCAAGACTGCCTATGTCGGATGCACATAATGCACTCCCTATACATGTTTGAAACAGGTAGTGTCAAGTTAGGCATCCCTTTTATTGTATGTGCGAGTCAGAGAGAAGTGTCATTTCCAGGGTTCCTACTGAGTCAGTGTATGTGCTATGCGTTGCCTCTTTGCCAAGGCCAGGGCATACTGGGCACACCTCCTTCTGCCTACTGGGGCAGGCTCAGGTTGATCCTCCTCTGAGTCACGCTGTGCCTGTGCAGGCCTTGGCAATGGTGGAGGGCTGTTTGGCCCTGCCCCATGCTGTTCCCGCGTCAGCTGTTTTCGCAGGATCATATTGTGTAGCATGGCACATAACATGACAATTTGGGTACATGTAGTTGGTGAGTACTGTAAGGCTCCACCAGATGTGTCCAGGCACCGGAACCGTGACTTGAGCATCCCAAACACATGCTCAATTATGTTTCTTGTTTGTGCATGTGCCTCATTATGGAGTTCTTGTTCGGGTGTGTGTGCATTTCTGATGGGTGTCACCAGCCACGGTTCCAGTGCTTATCCAACATCCCCCACTAGGTGACCATCAGGGATGTCCCCATTGGCAAATCTCTGGTACAGCTGCGTCAGATGCCAGATGTGGGAATCGTGAAAGCTTCCAGGGTAGCCAGCACACACATTCATTATTATGCCCTGGGCATCGCACATGACCTGGCAATTGATGGAGGGGAAGCACTTGCAGTTGATGTAGACACTACCCCACTCACCGGGTGGTGCTTTGATGTGTATGTGCGTGCAGTCTATTGCCCCCACCACCTCAGGGTATTCCGCTATGTGTTGGAAGAATTCCTCACTGGAATTGGGGAAATATACATGCTCACCGACGGGCTGACATGGCATCCAGGAACTGGTGCAGTACCCTGGATGCTGATGCCTGTGAAACACCCATCATATCACCAGTTGGTCTCTGGAAGGTACCTGTAGCTAGTATTCGTAGGCCAACACATACCTTGGTATCCACTGGGATGGGTTCCCCTCTGTTTGTTCTGTGTGTGAGGCGTGGCCGGCACATCTCAACAATTTGCTGCAGGAGGTCTCTGTCCATTCTATAGTGCTCCACTATCTCCAGCTCATGTAGCCCCTGGTAGGTTACCCTGGGTCTGTACACTCTTCTCCGTCTCCTCACTGTGGGTTGCTCAGCAGCATTCACAACATCGCCACCCTCAGCACCTTGCACATGTTGGTTTATAATAGCAATGGCAGCCCCTAACATTTTGTCAGCCTTAAGCTTTTTGAGTTTTCACTCTTTCTAAACTGCAGTGTTGCAGAGTTCTTGTGAGAAAACAGGTTAGACTGCTGTTTGCAGAGTTTAAATTGCTGGGCTGGGCTAGTCGACTGCCTGTGTAATTGGCTGATTGTGATATATTTCACCTGGCAGCTCTGCTAATTCTCATTGGTTAACTTCCTACTACTTCTTTTCCTTCCTTTTTCCCTTTCTGTTTCCACAAGGGGCAGTGGCATGCAAACAAGTGCACACTAGCGCACACTTGCCTACACTTGCACACACACTGTGTGCCCATTTGCAAGAAATTTCTGATATATCCACGGCGTACACCTTTGGTTTCTTGTTTTCAGCTACTACCACTGTAAACACGCCTCTTGCAATCCTGAGCAACTCAGGGCAAACACATGCCACTGTGCTCCAATCACCTTGCAGTCTTTCAGACATACCCCCTTCATGATGTCACCTATCTTCTACTCGACTACTACCCTACTCCTACACTTACACTCTAGGGACATGGCTCACTTTCCAGGGAAAGTTGGGATTCATTATCCTTATCCTCATTTGCATAGGATTGCCTACTAATGCTTGGTTACATCTCTCACACTGAGCTCACCCCCCCCTTAGCAACCACTTACTCAGTGGCCATATTGTTTGCAGCCTGCCATTCACCTGCATGGCATGACAAGCTTTTTCCCTTTTTTTCATTTAATTTAAAGCGCAGCATGTTTGCGCAATGTTGCGCTACGGATAAACATCGGCGATCGGGGAAAAAAAAACATTGGATTTTGCGGATTTACAACATTTGCAAATGCCAATGGCCTTATATTTGGCCACTGGCATGCTTCCTTAGCTAGATGCATCCTTTATTTGGAGCTGTCATAGCTCCATTTAGCTATTTGCAGAACGGTACTCCGTTACCAATGGAGTACATTTCTGCAAATAACACTACTCATAACACTATTACTATAATATAATATAATATTATTATATTATTATAACTACTAATAACACGGACAGGTTAGTGGTTCCTGGATCATAAATTTACCTCATTTGCATAGCTTTCTGCAGCAAATGAGGTCATTTGCATACCATAACACTGTCCGTGCAAGAGTAGCTTTTAAAAGCTCTCATGCACGCCCCTGCCGGCTATTGCTGAATCACTCGGCAGACATATTGCCTGTCTGCTGTTTTACACTGTTTTTACACTCTGTGCAAGCCTTTGTAAATCCGGCCCTATGTAAAATGAACATGAAAATATTATATTTTATATAGTACACAAATAATAACTAAAAACCCGGACTAGGTTATAAGCCTTTTCTAATCCATGTCCCCCATATATCCTGAAAGGAGTCACCAACTTGGAACCTAAGGGAAAAAAAGATAACACCCTACAATATTTACACTAAACAATACAAGGGTTCCTGACTACAAATATATAGATGTGAGACAGACATGCTGCAAAACAGACCAACAGTATCTGTGTTATATTTCAACATGTAAATCTCAGGGCAGCTATTCAAGAAATCTGGCAAAAGTTAACTCTATATCTTCTTCCTTTGCTTGTGAGAGGTGCAAAACAGTGTGACATAGCTGCTTTTGTTTCATCCATTACTATAGTATCCCAAATGGCAAAAACATATATGTTTTCTTATCATACTTTATGTAACAAGTAGAAACAGAATAATCACTATGTATAATTGTTTTTTTTTTAATTTTAGGCCTAGGGGAAGATATGTAGCACACATGGTTTAACTGAGAGTAACTCATTTACATCCGGTTTGACAAGGAATCTACTTTGAGTACCATTTCATAGGGGTTTAAGAGCATTTTTTTAATCAAATGCCACTTTTGTACTTCAGAAAATGCATGCTTTGTAGTGGCATAGCATCAGTTTTGTAGTAGGGGAACCTCAAGTATTTGGTCTAGTGACGAATTAAAATGTAATCTTTTATTTTGTTCAACATTACCTACATTTGGTTAAACAGCTTTGTTTAACAGGTCTAGTCTTTGGTGTTTCTGCTTAGCAAAAATATCAATGCACATTTCACGAAACACATCAACAATGGATAGCTCCCAAAGAAGCATCTTTTCAATAGCTAATGAGCTTAAATGACTCAGGCAGTCATTTGTTAATGAATTTCTCGAGAAGGTCTTGATGTGCTGTAGAGTGCTCATGCTTCTACTGATACCTTCACTTGTGGCTGGTAATGTCAAAACTAGGCAAAGCAGTTTAGTTACCTCTTCATAAACAGAATCCAACCAATGTGCAATCACTCCATCCATAAATAGCCCCCATACCTAGTTCTCACTCACTGGGAGATCGCAGATATACCCCAGGGATTACCTCAGTGTCACTGCTCGACAGAGGCACAGCAAAATAATGGGTATAGTTCCCCATACTAAAGGGGTGGCGTAAGCCACAAAATGATGGGCTAGGCTTGTAAATGCCCTCGGGCAGATAGCCTAGTATGAACCTATGAACCTATGAACCTATGAACCACACAATATCTGATTTGGTCCTACCAAGAAAACGACAAATAATGGTTGCATTAATGTATTTTATTCATAGAAACAGTAGTCACAGCTTGCATTCCAACTTGCTTTACTCAATAATACAATAATCTATTGCATTTCATTGGAAGAAGATAGTCAAATGTTATTAATCATTAGACCAGAGTGAGCCAGTACATCTCTTTAAATGTTTAGACAAGGAAGTAATGTTTCAGCATCAACTCATTCTTTTGTCCACCATTTACACAGGAGAAACATAAAATATAAATGTCTAGTTTTAAAAAGAAAAATCAACATACAACACAAAGCTGCATAAAATGTTACCACCAGCAGAAATGTAGTTAGGTGAGACTCACCATGATAAGGCCTTCAGGTGAGGTTTCTGCTGCTGGCACCACAAAGAAGACCTTTTCCTACTCGTATCCATCGCTCATCATCTGACCACATTTCATGCCATAGGCTGTGGATGAGACTCTACCCATAAATTGTGAAGGTGTCTTCTGTCTGTGCATTCGTGCAACACAATTCCTCACACAAGCTATATTTGCACAAGCACTAATACAAAGCAAGAGGCAATGTCTCCTGAAACCACTCACATTTATGTAAGGTATGAGCTGGAAAGGAAACTCTCTCTGCAAACAAAACTCCTGAGAATTAAGCCAAAATCTCATACAGTCAACATAAAGCTATAACAAAGGTTCTGCTTAGTTTACATAAAGATCAGAATTTTCAGGACTGATACCTGCCTGCGATGTTTAATTAAAGAAGGAACGGACAAACAATATAAAGCCAAAGTCCTCATGGCCTTGTCTGGGAGATAAATTAACCACTTGCAAAGACAAACAGTCCAGGTGTACCTCATCTTTCAGCTTTACAATGAAATATTTATCTGAGGCAATCAATTTTCCATAAGCTGCATGTCACCAATGTTAACTGCCTATGAAAGTCTAGTCTGTGTAAAGGAGTCATTTTTCTGTACTTCCATGCTTCAAGAAAAAAAAAAGCACTAGTCTGTCAGATTGTTATAACCTAAATTTAGGCACATCATTTATTTCCGACAGGCACTCCCATCCATACAAAAAGATCCACATGCCCATGCCAGCACTTGAAACTCATCTTTCTACACAACACCAGTGCCATCAGAACAGTTAGCTGTAGGAAGACAGTAAGGCAGATTCAATATCATTAGAACAATTACCTGTAGGAATACAGTAAGGCAGATCCAATGCCATCAGAACAGTTAGCTGTAGGAATACAGTAAGCCAGATCCAATGCCATCTGAACAGTTACCTGTAGGAATACAGTAAGACAGATCCAATGCCATCAGAACAATTACCTGTAGGAATACAGTAAGACAGATCCAATGCCATCAGAACAATTACCTGTAGGAATACAGTAAGATATATCCAATGCCATCAGAACAATTGCCTGTAGGAATACAGTAAGAGAGATCCAATGCCATCAGAATGGTTACCTGTAGGATAAGGTAGATTCAAGGAAGTTAGACTGTGGGATTGAAACAAAAGGAATTCAATCAAGTAATGAAGTTATCTTATCTTCACTGGGTGGTTAGGTTTTTGAAACTTGGGCCAACGCAGACCCTAATGCAAAAATAATCTTACCTGCTGCCTTTTAAACCTTCAGAATTTGGAAATTGTAAGTCTCAACTTTGAATATTGCTGCCATCTGTCCTGACTACTCAAGGCATACAACCTGCAGGCCAGCCATGCACAGTTCTGTATCACCAAATGTTTCTCCTTTTGCTAGCTAAGGATGTTTGCTAGTGTTCTCTGCCATGGACTTCTGGCATTAAGCAATGTTCTGCAGGATTGTGCAGTAGAAGAAACTGAAGCTTCTGAGGGATGATGCTGGAAGGCAGCATTAGGGTTGGCCTGCTTCACTTTAAGTGTTGTCCTTCTGCTTTCATTCACTTCATTCTTATATGTTGTCTAAACAAAGATAATATACATGCTTTCTTTCAAAGAAAGCATGCATATTTTCTTTGTTTAGGCAATTTCTTTGGAAAAGAATGTAAAAAAAATAAAAATAAAAAGTTGAAGGACCACTACAGGCAAATGATGAAAAACATATATATATATTTTATCTTGGCATGAATTAGTGTACCTCCCAAAGTTGCCTACAGCAAAATAAGTTCTCATTCTTAATTTTATTATTTTATTTTTTGTGTCCATATCTGTCCTCATTGGGACAGATTTCCTGCTTCCTTTGAAAAGTTAAATCTGTCTCATAATGCACTATAGTGGTGCTACAGTAGCATTGTCGCCTCACAGCAAGACATTGTCCCATTCGATTCTCAGCTAGAGCCTCTTCTGTGTGGAGGCATACGTGATTGGGTGTGCCTTCATTGAAGGTTGTGCGTCAGGGCTGGTAACTCGGCATGTAAAAATCCACTACCAAACATTAGCGGACCGGAGTTTCGCTGTGGCGACTCCTAATCGGGATAAGCCGAAAGACACAACAACAACAATGCACTATGAGAGCACAGATTGTGAGAAAAATTAGCCCTGCTATTTGTTCTCAGACTACACTTCTGTTCACTTAGAATGGAACACCTGAAAATAAAACTGCCAAGTTTGAGAGTCTGCAGATCATGTGTCACTGATTGGTCAGCACTAAGTTTTATAAATTGTTAATACTGATGTATACATATTCTCCGAAAGGAGCTTGCAAAAGTGTCAACAGATTACTGAGATTAAAAAAAAACTTTTTACAAAGAGCACTTTTGCAACTTTCTGTTCCTGGCCAAGTTACTCCTCCTATCTCCTCTACTTCAGTGAGCAAGAGTCTCAAATTTCCAGCTTGGCTAGATTCAACTAATTAGTCAACTTTGCATGACAATAGAAATCAAACAAATCACAGCCTGGTGTGCCACTAAAACTGTTCCATTATATGAATTATTTCTTAAAAAAAAATAAATAATCAATTCAGAATTTAGGCCAATCTATCCATTTTTAAAATGTGCACTGTAAAATGTTTGACATGATTTGCATTCTGACTGCTCACATAATTATCTTTGCATAGCTATTCTGTTATAGCATAATCTGAACTATGGTGTTTAGTGCCAAGCTTTACATATCAATGAAACAGTTTTTGGTTTCTTCTTAACAATGACCTCCCAAGAGTCTGATGTGATCTAGTATTTTCTATTACTATTGCTTTATGTACCTTCTCTAAGTTACTTATTTGTATTATATTTTTCATTCTCTCAGCAACAGAATCATGGAGAAATTTTCCAAATCAGATACTTATGAAAATAACAATGCTACTGATTTAGTAAGCTTACAAAATAAGGCTATATGAATTAGCATTCATTTTCGGAAGGAAAAAGAAGTCTTTAATTGCAATGAATGTCATTATTTGTTCATGAGAATACAACACCTTTCCCAAAAAAGTATTATAGATCGTGGTATATCACAGCAAAAGTATAAGCCAAAATTAGGAATGCTTGTGGGGTACACTGATAAGTGATCCAACACTCCTATTCATCTACTCTATTGCAACTACCCCAAATCAGACAGCCATGTACCTACTTCATGACACACATGTATTGACACAGTACCAGCATGACACCATACTACAAACAGGGAACTCAAACAAGGTACTGACAAACACAAAGCAGTGTATATGTCTCAATCAGGCAACTATGAAATCACTAAGGCCCACACTGAGCACAATTTAAGAGACCACATAGCTTAATTGTTAAGGTCTTCGCCTCCCATGCACAAGGTCCGATCCTGACCTCTGACCAATGCCTGTTTGGAGTTTACTTGTTCTCCCTGTGTCTCTGTGGGGTTTCTCCCATGTCCATAAAACATGCTGAGTATTTCCAATGAATGGAGCTGTGGGGAGCAGCACAGACTCTACATGGTGCTCTATGGAGGGAATAGTTGTACAGACCAACTGCTTTGGGCATCTACTGTGGGCAGAGTATCCTCAAGATAGGAAATCACAGACTGCGTGCCATGTCAGGGCTAGCTACTCGACTGTAAAATATGGCTCTAGGTGATTCGGTCATGTTGACTAAAGTCGCCAAAAATGGGTATGGGTAGTTACTGGTGATAAGTGGCTTGAGGACCTGTCCTACTCTGTGCCCTATTGGCCAGTGTGTGCCCACCATAAAGCCCAGCAGCCTTGGGTTAATAAGCTACTGGCCGGCTGGTGTCTAGTTGCCCAGCCTGGGTTGCTGTGGATAGCTCTGCTGAACAAAAGCTGGACATAAAATGAACCAACCTGCGAAACATGAACTGAGAATTGCTACACTTAATGTAGGTTCAATGACAGGACACAGGACGCAGCTTGGAAGTGGATGACATGATGATACGGAGGAGGCTGGACATCCTATGTATCCAAGAGATAAGATGGAAAGGCAGTGCAGCAAAGCTACTTTGCTTGGGATCCAGACTCGACCACTCAGACTAGAAATGTTGTAAGAATTGTGGTGAGAGAGGGATACCATCAGAATTAACGACAGAGGGATATGATCAGAATTAATGATGGATGCATGGCAATCAGACTCCGGTGTAACAACAGGGCAGTATTCATAATTTCAGCATATATGTGATAGTGAGAAAAAGAGTGAATTCAGACAGCAGTTGCACTACCTACTAGATAGAGCATTGGTGTTGATAATGGGTGACCTGAATGCGCATATCGGGGCAGTTGCAGGACCTACTAAATACAGGATTGGTGTTGATAATGGGTTACCTGAATGCGCATATCGGGGAGTTGCAGGACCTACTAGATGGAGCATTGGTGTTGATAATGGGTGACCTGAATGCGCATATCCGGGCAGTTGCAGGACCTAATAGATACAGCATTGGTGTTGATAATGGGTGACCTGAATGCGGATATTGGGACAGACAGAACAGGATATGAGGATTGCCTGGGTCCAGATGGGTGGGGCAACAAGAATAAAGAAAGAGAAGCCATTCTAGATTTCTGTCTGGCAAATGGCTTGATAGTAGCCAACACAAGGTTCAGAAAGAGACACAGTCACAAGATCACATACAAGAGTAGCCAACATGCAATTCAAAGAAAATGAAAACGGCACAGGGGTAGAATTATGATTGCAAAGTCATTCCCAGTGAATCAGTCAGCCAACAGCATAAACCATTAGTTGTCACAATCAGCTGCAAGCAGTGGTTAGAGTAGGCTCTAAGGTCAACAGAGACCAGGCTGAAGACATGGAAGTTGACTGAAAAGAAAGTTCAACAGTTCAAGGAATTATTCAGGGTTGTAGCACCTCATGAAGAGGAGGAAATAGGTAGAGTTGAAGAAGAATGGTAGCACCTCAAAACAGAATGTATGATGACTACATAAGGAAAGATGGTGGTTAAATATAAAAGTCCAGGAAATCATCAAATGAAAGAATGAGTGCATGAAAAAGTAGGAGATAGAAAAGACTGACCAGGCTAGGAAGGAATACTGGTTGACTAACAAAGGTGCTATGAAAGGAAAGAAGAGGGCATCACAGGTAGTCTACCAGCTTCTGGAACGTGACTCAGTAGGTGGCACAAAGAAACCATATCAGGTTGCAAGGCAAGGACAGAAAAATAAAGAAGATAGTTATACAACCTTCATAAGGGATGCCAGAAAAAGTACAGCAGTTCAAGGAATTAGTCAGCACCCTAAGAAGAGGAGGAAATAGGTGGAGTTGAACAAAAATGGCAGCACCTAAAAACATCATGCGTTAGGACTACAGAAAAGATATGTGGCGGAGCCAGATATGGAAATAAGGTACATAAGGAAAGCTGGTGGTGGAATACTGAAGTCCAGGAAGTGATCAAAAGAAAGAATGAGTGCAGGAAAAAATGGGAGATAGAAAAGGCCGACTAGACTTGGAAGGAATACTTGTTGGCTAACAAAGAAGCTAAGAAAGAATTGCAATAGCAAAGAATAGGGCATCGGAGGCACTCTAACAACTTCTGTAAAGTGACTCAGTAAGGGGCACAGAGAAACTATGTAAGGTTGTAAGGCAGAGAGATAAAGAATATAGTCAGACACCCTTCATAAGGGATGCCAGCAACAACCTTCTCACTAGTCCACAGGACATCAAAGGCAGATGGAAGGAGTATTTCCAGCAGCTTCTGAATGAAGAAAACCCCACCAAAGCTGTACTGCCCCAGAAACAGCCTATGATGAGAAAAGAAGAGGAGCCCACACTAGAAGAAGAACATCATTAAGGACGATAAAGTCAGGGAAAGCAGCAGGCTCAATAAGAACATCACTAAGGAAGATGAAGTCAGGGAAAGCAGCAGGCTCAGATGAGGTCACAGCAGATATGATAAAGATGCTGGATGAGTTAGGGGAGAAATACCTCCTGAGGGTACTAATAGCAGTGTGGAGAGAATGACATATCCCAGATGACTGGAGAATAAACATACGCATGCCAGTGTACAAGAACAAAGGGGACATCCACAACTGTGGGAAGTACAGAGGCATCAAACTCCTATCACATTTCATGAAAGTTCTGGAGAGGGTGATTGATAAATGGATGCACAGAGCAGTAGAATGTAAGATGGGAGATGAGCAGTTTGGATTCAGATCAGGATGCAGCACAATTGACCTGATGTTTGCATTGAGAGAGATACTTGAGAAGAAGCTAGAGATGAGGAGAGAGAGTCCAACTGGGCATTCCTAGACTTGGAGAAAACATATGACAAGGTCCTAAGAAAGCTGATCTGGGCGGTACTGCAGTGCTTTGAAGTCTCAGAAGCATTGGTAGAATTAGTGCAGGCTATGTACAAGGACCTAGTGACTCAAGTACAAACAATGTTCGGCCTCACAGAAGGGTTCCCAGTGGGAGTGGGTGTACACCAGGGTTCAGCTCTGAGCCCATTGCTGCTCATACGGGTGATTGATTACATTAGCATACAGGTTGGAGGGGACAGATCAACAAAGCTGCTGTATGCAGATGATGTGGCAGTACAGGCAGACTCTGAGCTAGAACTTCAGCAAAGTATAGGAGAATGCAATGCAAATCTGAAGGCAGATGGGATGAAACTAAGCACATATAAGATGGTGGTAATGGCAGTGAATTAGGGAAATCAGAAGAAGCTGAGAATAGAGATAGAAGGGAAGATAGTGGAACAAGTAAACACCATTAAGTATCTGGGAGGGGTGGTTGAGGAGAAGGGTAGTCTGAATGAAGAGGTCAAAGCTAAAATCAGAGGGGCTGCAGCCAACTGGCATAGAGTATCAGGTGTAGTCCATGACAGAAGATTGCAGAAGAAGCTGAAAAGAAAGGTGTTCAAGACAGTGGTGTGACCAGTACTACTGTATGGTACAGGAACCTGGGCAGTAAAAGCAGAACAGTTGAAGAAGCTAGAGGTGACGGAAATGAAGTGCCTGATAAAGGTAGTAGGATGCACACTGCGGGACAGATGAAGAAATGATGACATAAAAGCAGAAGCCAAAGTAGCTCCAATTGCAGAAAAGATCAAAGAGAACAGAGTACAGTGGTTTGGGCACATATGTAGAAAAGCAGAAGACAATCTGGTGAGGATGATTTGGGACAGACAGGAAGAAGGTAAGAGGAAGCAAGGACATTCAGCAAAAAGGTGGATGGATTGTGTGAAAAAAGATATGTGACAGTCAGACATGAGTGTTGAAGAAGACAGGAGTGTGGCACTGAATCGAGAGAGTTGGTGACAGTTAACACGATACCCCGACCCCATGTAGAAAAAAATGGGAAAAAGGGAGCTGATGATGATGATGATGACCTCCACTCCCCACAAGCAGACACCCACCCACCCACACCCACACAACATACCAGTCAGCTTTGAGGCTTTCCCTACCTCTCTACAAAACACTGCTGTAATGGTGTTAAATCTTTTGTCATTTAAATGTACAAATATACTGTATTCTCTTTGCATAACTTTAGAAATGCAGTAATTTTAATGCAGGCTTTACAGCTTGCATAGAGTTTCAATAAATCAGTTAAAATAACCTTCAGTCAAGAATACTGATAAGAATAGAATGTGCTGTACATTTGAGTACAAACACATCTTGTTTTTATGCTAACCAAGGCTAAAGGGGCACATAGAATTTTACACGGTTTGGATATTATTAGGAAATACTTCAGAGACAGTTGGTTAAGTTAGTTTTGTTTGGACTGATATGCAGAAAGTCATGGCAGTGCCGTCTTCAGAATGCAGTACTGACACTTGGCTCTGATAGCAGAAGTCAGGTCAAATATCCAGCATTTGAAAATATTAATAATATTATTTAGGAGGAAAAATGTGAATACAGAGGATTATTTCAGTTTATCAACACTGTTATTGGAAACAGTATTTGGATATTGTTGACGTCTACCTTCACTGTACATAATAAAGCTTTCTTAACTGAACTACAGTGTGTGCAGACCTCATTTTGAAAAGTACAAGAAGACTTGGTCCATAAAGGAGAGACTGGCACCTGTTCATCACAGTTCTGAGTAATTAACAGATAAAGATATTCATTTTAGTCTCATTCCAGTTTCTTCCTGTTGTTTTCAGTTTATTCCAGTATTATAAAGTCATATCAATTCTTTCAATGGTGAGCCACCATCGATGAGGAAGACAACGTTAATGTAAGTCCCAAAACCCCATAGCAACCTTGTCAGCAGTCAGACTACTTGTAGTCTACAAAACAGACTACATTGCACCAGAGTTCATTGAAAACAATACTTCAGGAAAAGCCTCAAAGAACATCAACAGAGCAGCAGTACTTAAAAATGTTAGCAGTGTTCCTTCAAAACATAAACTGCCAGATTCATGATGGCTTGCACGGAGTGTACGAGTATAGTAAGACTCCATGCAGCCATTATGTCCGACGAGAGATCCAGGAACAGCCTGTAGGGGCGTGTAAGAGAGCACCTAAAACGTCTCCTACACGGACAGGGCTGGGATATGCAAATTACCTCACTTGCAGCTGAAAGGCATGCAAATGAGGTAAATTTGTGATCCAGGAAGCACAAACCTGTCCGAGTAGGAGCCGTGTTAGTTGCAGAAATGTACTCAGTTGACAACTGAGAACCGTTCTGCAAATAGCACAATGGAGCCTTGTCAGCTCCAAATAAAGGTTGCATATGGTTGAGGAAGCATGCCAATGGCCAAATATATGGCCATTGGAAATGTTCCCAGATGCAAAATTAAAATAAAAATACTTTTTTTTTTCAGCGATTTCCGATGTTTAAGCGTAGCGCAGCGCCGCACAAACTGGGTGTGCTATAAAAACCATAAAATAAGAAAATAAATGAAAATTGTTAAATTACAATGTAAGGGAATAGCAGGCTGAAGACAACATGGCCATCGAGTAGGGGTTGCTAAGGGGAGAAGCCCAGTCTAAGACATGTAACCAAGCATATGGGGAGTAACAGAGTAGGAGATAGGTGACATCACAAGGGGGGTATGTATGAAAGTAGTGAAGCTCATTGGAGCAGAGTGGCATGTGTTAGCTGTCAGCTAGACATCATGGAAAGAGGTGTGTCAACAGGTAGGCCAGGGAAAGCCAAGAAATGGAAGGTGTATACTATGGATAACACCAAAGTTTCTTGCTGAGTGGGTATGCGCACGTGTGCATGCCTGTAAACTCGAGTAAGACAGAGTGCGCGAGTGGAAGCGTGAATGCGCACGTTTAAGCCGGAGTAAACATGTATAAGGCTGTGTAAAGACCTGTAACCGCGTTTGCGCTGGTGTACACGCGTTTTAACCTGAATAAGCAAGTATTAGTCCGTCTAAGCATGTGTGCGCGCGTGTGAGCTGCTGTGAGCGTGTTTGCGCTTGTATGCGCGTCGCTCCCCCCTGAGGAAACAGAAAGGAAAAAGGAAGCACAACAAATAGTAGGAAGCTACCAGGGAATACTAGTAGAGCTAGCAGGTGCAAACAATCAGAATCAGGCAATTACACAGGCAGAATACTAGCCCAGCCCAGCACTTAAAACTCTGCAAACAACAGTGCAGTTTGTTTCTCTCAAGAGACACTGCAACACTGGAGTAAGCTACTAGAATGAAAACTGAAAAAGCTTCACTCAGACAAAAAAATGCTAGGGGCTGCCATTGCTGTAATAAGGCGACATATGCAACATGCTGAGGGTGGTGACAATGCAAATGCTGCCGGACAACCCACAGTGAGGAGACGGAGAAGAGTGTACAGGCCCAGGGTCACCTACCAGAGGTTACATGAGCTGGAGATAGTGGAGCGCTATAGAGTGGATAGAGACCTCCTGCAGCAAATTGTTGAGCTGTGCAGGCCACGCCACACACACAGAACCAACAGAGGGGAACCCATCCCAGTGGAAACCAAGATATGTGTTGGCCTAAGAATACTAGCAACAGGTACCTTCCAGAGACCAACTGGTGATATGATGGGGATATCACAGGCATCAGCATCCAGGGTACTGCACCAGTTCCTGGATGCCATGTCAGCACATGTCGGTGATCATGTATATTTCCCCAATTCTCGTGAGGTATTGGCCAGCAATATGCGTCTCTTCCAGTAAACAGCAGAATACCCTGAGGTAGTGGGTGCAATAGACTGCACGCATATAGGCATCAAAGCACCAGCCGGTGAGCGGGGTAGGGCCTACATTAACCACAAGGGCTTCCCCTTCATCAACTGCCAGGTCGTGTGTGATGCCCAGGGCATAATAATGAATGTGTGTGCTGGCTGCCCTGGAAACTACCATGATTCCCATATCTGGCATCTGACGCAGCTGTACCAGACATTTGCCAATGGGGACATCCCACATGGTCACCTAGTTGGGGATACTGGTTATGCACTGGAGCCGTGCCTGATGACATCCATTAGAAACGCACACACATCTGAACAGGAACGCCATAATGAGGCACACGCACAAACACGAAATGTAATCCAGCGTGTGTTTGGGTTGCTCAAGTCATGGTTCCGGTGCCTGGACACATCTGGTGGAGCCTTGCAATACTCACCACCTACATGTACCCAAATTGTCATGGTATGTGCCATGCTACATAATATGAACCTGTGAAAACAACTGCAGCAGGACCAGCATAGGCCTGGTCCAAACAGCCGCCCACCATTGCCAAGGCCATCACAGGCAGAGCGTGACTCGGAGGAGGAACAACCTGAGCCTGCCCCAGTAGGCAGAAGGAGGTGTGCCAAGTATGCCTTGGCCTTGGCAAAGAGGCAATGCATAGCACATACACTGGCTCAGTAGGAACCCTGGAAATGATACCTCTCTCTGATGCCCACATATACTGAAAGGGATGCCTAAGTTGACACAACCTGCTTTCAAACATGTACAGGGAGTGTAGTATGTGCATCCGACATAGGCAGCCCAGCAGCACCACCTGAGGCATGATTGACATGTGTTAAGCAATGTAAGGTAGTGCTAAACAGCATTTACCACCATGTAGTATATGCAAACTTGATGACCTTGAGTATCATCCTATCCTCACCAAGCATGATGTCACAATATGAAGACAAGATGATCAATTACAACAATTGGCTTAAGTATTGGTGTCAGTGAAAGGGGATCCAATGCCTGTCAGCCTGGGATGACATGCTCGACAAGACATGATGCTTTGCTAGGGATGGCTTTCACCTGTCACCTGTGGCCTTTTGGATATTGCCAAAGTCTCTTGTCACCCCCATAGTGCCTTTTTTATGTAAGGCTCAAAAGACAAACCCACCTCCATAGGTATCACAAGGGATAAGAAACTAGAAGTAATGCTACTCAATGCCAGAAGTCTAAACCGCAAGATGCACGCACTCCAAACTCTCCTCAGCATGGAGAATGTTGATATCTGTGCAGTAACAGAAACCTGGTTCAAGGCTCCCAAGAGCACCCTAGCACTAACAGGTTACACCTCATACCATTCTTTACAGCCACAAAACATGGAACAAACTACAAAAGGAGGGTGATTATCAATATTTGTCAAAGATACCCACACCTCCAGGTTGGTGGCACAGCATGAAGCATCAGAGACTATCCATGTGCAACTAACAGTGGGTAAAACCACCTTCCAGTTCATAGCCTGCTACAGACCACCCTCCTAAACCCAGGAACCACACTTGACTGACTGGAGAACACATGAAAATATGAAGGTCTCCCCAAACACCATTTTATTGGGCGACTTCAACTACCCAAACATAGACTGGGAGCATTACCCTAGCTCCAACACCCTAGCCCCAAGGTTCCTAGAATTTATAAACTCAAATGCTATGGAACAACTTGCTACCACTCCCACATGAGGGGAAAACATACTGGACCTGATCATCACCAACATGGGACTCTATGCCCAAGACCAGAAGTGTATCCCTCACTGGTAAGATCAGACCATAGAGTAATCTCACTGGATATTCACATCCTGACCACAGCCCATGGCCAGAAAACCACAGTGAAAAATTTTCACTAAAGCAAATGTCACACTCCTCCAAACTGAGGTGGAATCCTTCACAGCCCCTGTGCTTGTGGAAAATATGGCCCAGACCTCAGAACCCTTTATAAACGCATTCTA
Source organism: Protopterus annectens (assembly GCF_019279795.1). NCBI lineage: Eukaryota > Metazoa > Chordata > Ceratodontiformes > Protopteridae > Protopterus > Protopterus annectens. Next base: position 1,546,795,679 of record NC_056732.1, on the reverse strand, counting down.
TGAACACCTTCAGGAATGCATGAATCATGCAATCGCAAATAAAACCAAGACCCAATCCTCCAAAGGCAGGCATCCTGTCTGGTGGACCCCAGCCATAAACAAACCATACAATACAAGGAGGAAGCTACTATATGATAGAGCAAAATCCTAAAAAGGGAAGGCATCTCTGATCAGTATTATTAAAAAACTACGGCCACACATAAAATCATCTAAGGCCATCTTTGAGATAAAAATTGTACAGGACACTAAGGATAATCACAAGGCTTTCTTTAGTTATGGTAGGAACCTGGGTGGGAATTCCCAGATATGCTCAGAATTTGTCCAAAATGACAAACAATACACCAAACCCACAGACATTGCCAACATCCGAGCTGACAGGTTCAGTGCAAACTTCTCCCCCCCTCCCCACCAAAAGGGCAAATATCTATCCCAGCAGAGTGATGGCCCCCTGACATCTCAGATACTCAGGTAACAGCCAGCCTCTCCAAAGCAAAACACACAGCATCACTGGGACCAGACGGTGTCCTGGGCTGTGTCCAACATGAACCCCAAGAAGAATTGAACACAAACATAAAACCACTGTTCAATCTCAGCCTTACCACAGGATATGTACCCAAAGAGCAGTGTACAGCAATAGTGGTCCAGCTCCACAAAGGTGGTGCCTTAATGGATACTGCAAACTATCGCCCCAGAAGCCTGACTAGCTTGGTCTGCAAAGCTATGGAAAGGATCATCATGGACCTCAGAAATAAAGATATTGGGGACCTACAGACACTGGATCCTACCCAGTTTGGCTTTGTTAAGGGCAGATTCTGCCTCTTAAACCTAGTTGAGTCATTTGAAACTGACACCAAGGCCACTGACGAGGGGAAGGTGGTCCACACAGCCTACCTGGACCTCGTAAAAGCCTTCCATACAATACCCCACTTGGTTATTATAGATAAGCTCACCAGCTTCAATAAAAACCCCTATGTCACTGGATGGGTTGCAAACTGGCTCAAGGACAGAACCCACATTGTCAGAAATGCTGGAGCCATGTCAGATCCCAAACCAGCTATAAGTGGCATCCCACAAGGCTCAGTCCTGGGACCTCCCTTGTTTGGTATATATTTCTCGGAGGTACAGGTCAACACAGAAGCACTGTGGCTGAACAAGTTTGCAGATGACTGCAAACTGGGCACCATAACTGACCCTCCAGCTGACACAAGCATCCTACAAAAGGGCCTCATAGAAACAGACAACTGGTGCCAGAGACATGTCCTCAAGCTAAACGCAAAAAAGTGTATAGTCATCCTCTTTGGCAAAAACTAATTACCACATAGGTGGTAACCCATTAAGTATGGAAGAAGTGATAAGGGACCTGGGGACCCAATTGATAGCAATCTCTCATTCGACAACCACGTGGCCAAAGTGTTTAGAAAAACATTTCATATAGCCCACCTAATCATGAAGGTATTCACATCTAGATCAGGGGAGGTCATCATGCCTCTTTACTCATCCCTCATCAGGCCCATAATTGAGTACAATGCCCCTTGTGGGATGTACCTTATCAGACACCTGCAGCAGCTGGAAAGACCACAAAAGTACCTCACCAGGAGGATCAAAGGGCTCAAACAGATGCCATTTGCTGCCCGGTTAAAGAAACTGCAGCTCCACTCAGTGGCATACCGCCTGCCCAGAGGCGATCTGTGCCTGATGTATAAAGCCATGTCCAACCTGGAATCAATGGACATGCTGCACCTCAGAAAATCTGAATCCCATCAAGCTATGCGCTCAGGAGACCTGAACCGCAGGACTGAAATAAATAGGACATGCTGGAGTGACAGATTCATAACCCAGAGGCTCCCTCCACTCTTGAGTAAACTCCCACTCCAGGTTAGCCAGAGTCCCTCATTGACTCTCTTCAAGAGGAATCTTGATGAGTGGATGGGAGATTGTAGGTTTACCCTGGGTATCACTTCTATGTCACTGTTAGACAGGGGCACAGTATACTAACCTTGAAAAATGTCATGGCAAACTCCACTTAAAATGTGTGTTGAAAGCCAAACACACTATGGCTAGGATTATAAATGACCTAGGGCAGATAGCCTAGTATGAACCTATGAACAGAATCACACACACCAACTAGTACAACTGTGGTCAATGTGGAGTAATGTTTGGCAATGTCCACCCAAGTTGGTGAATACACAGCAATGTTGGACAAGCCTGGTTTAAGTAGGCCATAGCTGAACAAAATGCAACATGCTCATAGTTGCCCAACTGGCCCTTAAACAGTCTGGTCAGCATGAACATTTAAAGCAGTGATGGGACTCAAACCCATGATACTGTGCACCATAGTGAAAGTACTGAACCACTACACCATGACAGGATTGCAGTGTTCAGCCAGTATGAAAGAATGTTGACAAGTCTTTGCAAACTATCCCATGGAAACCCTGCAGGCACAGCATAATCCCTGTTGAGTTATGACATAAAGGAGTCTGGCAGTAAGAACACAACATGACTTCCAACACACACAGTATAAATGTCAATATTGGTCATGTTCACACACAACCACAAATGTAGTGGACTTCAGATCACAACATATGGAAAGGTCACACTGGGCATGCTCACACACTTGGATAAATGAGACATATGCCAGGCAACAAACCATGGAAAGCCTGAACTGGGCATGCTCACACACTTAGGCCATGTCTGAGTATTGCAGTCGGCCACACATATCTGGCAGTTGTATGTGTTAAGCCAGGAACCTCCCACGATCCAGCAATCCACCCTGTGCACACAGTTAAATGACAACAGACACATATATTAATATACTGGAACCCTGTCATGATCAAACATTTTACGCAGATACACAAGTTGTTCATAGAAACTGGGAAAGCTACAGCAATAAAGATCCTCAAACAGTATCAGCAACAAATATTGTGCATCCTGAACATAAACATAGGTGCAAAGGTCGATACTAGGCTGTCTGCCCTAGGGAATTCATAAGTCTAGGCAGAGTGTATTTGGCGTCCACCTCCCCAGTAGAGTAGCCTACTGTGCCTCTGTAAAGTAGGTCACAGAAGGCACCCTTTAAGGCTAGTTTGCTGTGCCTCTGTCAAGCAGGGACACAGTGGAGATCCCAGGGGTGAATTTGCAAGTTCCCATCCATGCGGCTGGATTTTGCTGGAAGAGGGTTGGCGAAGGGCTATGTCTAACTCTAATTGGGATTCAATTCCAGAGTGAGGGGAGCCTCTGGGTAATGAATCTGTCCCTGCAGCATGTCCTATTTAGTTTTGTGCTGAGGTTTAAGTCCCTGGAATGTGTAGCTCTAAGGGTCTTGGATGTTATGAGGTGGAGCATGTCCATTACTTCTGGGTTTGACATGGCTGTGTACGTCAGGCATAGATTACCTCTGAGTAGGCGTTAAGCAACTGAGTAGAGCTGGAGATCCTTTAGTTGAGCTGCATAGGACATCTGTGTGTAGCCCATGATCCTCTTGGGGAGGTACTGTTGTGGTCACTGTAGTTGCTGCAGGTGTTGGGTAAGGTAAACCCCAAAAGGGGCATTGTAGTCAAACATGGGCCTGATGAGTGACTAGTAGAGGGCCACAATGACCTCCCATGATCTACATGCAAACCCCCATGTGATAAGGAGGGCTATATAAAGGTCTTTGCAATGACTCTGTCAATGTGATTAGCAAAGGAGAGGTTACGATCTATGTTGGTCTCCAAATCTGTAAATACATCTTCTGTACTTAATGGATTACCACTTATGTGGTAATTTGTGTGCACCTTGTTTTCCCCAAAGGGGATGACTATGCATGTCTTAGCATTTAGCACGAGGCCATGGCTCTGGCAACAAGCATCCATCTCTGTGAGACCCTTATGGAGGAAGCATGTGTCAGCTGCAGTGTCGCTTATGGCTAGCAGTCATCTGTGACGTTTGTTAGACATAATCCCCCCGTGTTAGTCTGAACCTCAGAGAAGTACATACTGAACAGGACAGGTCCCACAACTGAGCCCAGTGAGACACCAGTTGTAACTGGTCTGGAATTGGACATGGCACCTGCAATTCTGACCATGTGGGTTCCATCCCTGAGGCAGATAGCAACACATCTAGTGATATAGGGGTTGATATTTAAGCTGGTAAGCATATGTATGATGCCTGAGTGGGGTATTGTGTTGCAGGCTTCTGCAAGGTACAGGTAGACTGTGTGAACTACCTTGCCCTCATCCATGGCTTCAGTAACTGTTTCAAACATATGAACTATGTGTAAGAGGCAAGATCTGCCTTTAACAAAGCCGAATTGTGTATGATCCACTGTCTGGAGGCTCACAATGTTTTTGAGCATGACTTCCATGATAATACACTCCATAGCTGTTTCTACCACACTAGTCAGGCTTATGGGGTGATAATTCCTGTGGTCCGTTGTGGCACCACCTTTGTGGAGTGGGAGCACTGTATCTGTATGCCATTCTCACAGTACATATCCTGTAGTAAGGCTAAGTTGGAACAGTGACTTAATGTGAGTGTTCAGTTCTACTCAGAGCTCGTGTAGGACACAGCCTGGGACACCGTCCAGTCCCATACATATGCTGTGTTATTTGCTGTGGAGAGGGCACCTTTCACCTGTGCATCTGTGATGTCAGGGAGGTTACATTCATTTGGGATGGGAATCTGTACCCTTGGGGGGTAAGGGGGGGACGTCTGTGCAGACTCTGTCTGCCAGGGTGTAGGCTATGTCCGTAGGTTTGGCATATTTTGTGCTGTTATGCAACAATTCAGAGCATATCTGGGTGTTTCCACACATATTCCTGACATAACTAAAGAAGGCCTTGTGATTATCTGTAGTGCCTGGTCAATTTCACTGTCAAAACTTGCAAGTGATGATTGTATGAGGGATTGAAGTGTCTTGCCAATACTGTTCAGAGATGTCCTCCCTCTGTGGGATATTGCTCTGTTATGTAGTAGCTTCCTCCTTCTGTTCTACAGCTTATATATGGCCGGGGTCAACCAGACAGGTCTCCTGTTTTGGAGAAGTCATGGTTTTATTTGGGATAGCATGATCAATGCATACCTGCAGGTGCTCATAGAATGCATTTGTAAAGGATTCTGCAGATTGGGCTGTATTATCCTCCAGCACAGGGCCTTTGAAGCGTTCCACCCATCTTCACAAGTGCAAAGTCTGCTTTTGAGAAATTCTTTACAGTGATTTCCTTGGCTGGGGGTGGGGACGGGATATGGATGTCCAGGGAAAGTTGTTTATGGTCTGATCTTAACAATGAGGGTTCTACCTCTGGTGTGGAACATAGAGTCCCCATGTTGGTGATGATCAGGTTGAATATGTATTCCCCCTTGTGGCTGTGGTGACTGGTTGTGCCATAGCACATGGATTCACAAATTGTAGTGGCTGTAGGGTGATGTTGTTGAGGCCTGAGTAGTATCCCCAGTCAATATTCGTGTACCTGAAGTCAACCACTATAATGGTGTGTCTGAAGACCTTCATATCCTACACTGTTCCCAGGAAAGCCGAGTGTGGTTCCTGGGTATGGGGGGGGGGTGGTCTGAACTACACACCAAACCAAAAGGCAGTTTTGCACAATGGTAGTTGTATATGTATGCCCTGTCATGCTTAGTGCAGTGGTACCAACCCAGAGGTGTGTATATCTGTGATGTATATGGATACACCCCCTAGTTGTGTTGTGTGTTACAAGTCCTGTGGTCACGAAGCATGGTATAGAACATAACCTGGCAGTGCCAGTGTGCATATGTGACCCTGAACTAGGCATCTGTTAATGCACAGATATTGTTATCCCCCATACTGAGGGATAGTAAAATATGTACATTCCTCTTTGGAAAGACTGATGATGTCATCACCCTATAAATACAGCAGGAGAAGGGAAATCATCCAGTAATGCGAATAGCGCGCTGTGCTAATGCGTCTCTCTCTAGTATCATAACATAGTTAGGTAGGGGTGTGAACGCTGTGTGTGTGAGGGGGGCAGGGAGGTGTGTATGTATGCAATTCTCTGTGAAAGGAATTGCCTTTTTGAAGACTGGGATAACACACTAAAAGATGTACATTCCTCTTTGGAAAGACTGATGATGTCAGCACCCTATAAATACAGCAGGAGAAGGGAAATCATCCAGTAATGCAAATAGCGCACAGCGCAAATGCGTCTCTTTCAAGTATCATAACATAGGTAGGGGTTTGAATCCTACAAATGCCATGTGTGTGTTTGTCACACAGTTTGTCAATGTGCTGTGTGTTTTGCTTTTATTATTGTATAACATATTATTATAACAGTAATTTCAATGCACACATCAGGTATGTGTGTGCCACATACAGATATGTACCTGTGACCTTTAATAGTTCCTATGTGTGAAGCCTGCCTCATATGAATACAGTTGTTACCTTTGCCAGCATGTGCCGCAGCTTCCCAGACCTTAGGCCATATATGTATGTTGGTGACAATGCAGGCTACTGCAGTGATCTGTGTCCTAAGCCAACTATGTGACACACACCCATGAAAGCTTTGACAGATTAATGTGGGTGAGGGTCCATGTTTGGAGTATATGTCAGACATGTTAAAACACAGCAAAGTCTGTGAGTGATGGACATCCAGTGTAGGTGTATGGCAACTGTTGCCGATATGCATACAGACACCTTCTTGCTTAGGTGATACACCAAGGGACTGCAGAATACCTTTGGAATTGTGAATATCACAGGATAGACAAGATAACACTTGTTCACATGTACACACCATTACCCGTTCTACATGATGGGTGCTACCACCTACATGGTACTGTTGGAATACTATGTTAAGTACATGCCAATGACAATGCTACAGTTGCGTTACAGCAATACAGCATGGCTTGGACAACAGGTATCTGTCTGTATGATACCCTTGTGATGGTTAGGTGTGTCATATGTAGAATGCATTGTAGGCCACTGTATGCATTTGCAGTCGTGGATGGACATATCCGTAGTGTGTTGGTATGTATGTGAGACTGCTATATGCCAAAGAGTATTGTTCCCAGGGATGTGTGGAGCTCAGTAAGAATGGCTACTGGTATAGTGTAGTACTGCAGGGATATCACTGACACCGGGTTCCTACATCTGTGTATTAGTTGAGGAGACACCATGTAATGACCACTGAATGTCAGGCTATGTAGGCTGTGTATACTACCAGAATGCAGACCATTGACATTTGGAAACCGTATCACCCACAGCATACTGTCAAACCATGTCATGTTCCATGCTAACCATGTTCACAAATGTACACCTGCAACTCTGTGCTGCAAACATCACACATGTACTGTCCACCCCCCAACACATGCAGGCACAGGTACACACAACAGCCATGTGGCACATGTGCAGAAAGTACACTTTGGGAATTAACACTGGTGTATACAAAACTACAATGACAATCATAGTGTTAATTCATCATGCATGCTTGGATATACCCACAACTATATCATTACACTGTACTGTTAACAACATGATAATATTACTACAGTGCTATGTAGTCACCCTGTGCATCAGCACCATGCTATCCTGTTCCTGCATCAATGTTACAGATGGCAGGAGGTGGCACAGTTTCATCATATGCACAGGGTGTGTACTTGGTTTGCCAGAGTCTGCCATTGACACATCCAATCGACATGTATGTGTGTGTGTGTGTGTGTTAGTGAGGGACAACAGTACAACATGGGGCAATGTTGATGCGATGTGTGTGTGTATGTGTTAGCCCTAAGTGTTAGCATTATGTGTGTGTGTATGCATGCACACAGTTCCACCACGTGGCTGCCATATATGGGTGTTTGTGGACAGCCACAGACTGTAAATGCAAGGTCATACAGATCACTGTCTCTGGCCATGGACACAGTACCTGTGCCTGGCAGGGGTGCTACGGACAGTATCAGGTACTAAGCCAGACTGAGTACTGTCATCAGAAGCAATGGGTTGTTGATTGGACACATGTCCCTGAAGGGACTGTCCAGAGCCATGTGCATGTGGTCTTCTAGGATGGTCTAATGACAGCACAGACCCACCATTGCTGGGGCTGGTACTGGCACTATGGGAGTGGCTACGGGTTTGTTGTCGTCCGTGATGACTGCCAGCTGATGATGTTGCTGGCATACATCCACGTCGACGCCTCAACCGTCCTGCACTGTCCTGGCTCCTGGACATGTAGTTGTGGAAGAGATCTAATGTGTCCCCCCAACATCTATCAATGACCTCACTGATATTACGGATGGCAGCCGCAACGTCACGCATAGTGTCATTCATAGCGGTGCAATGTGCTCTAAGCTCCCTCAGACCCTGTCTGGTGTACCGTTCCATACGTGCATGTGCCTGTATTACAGCCTGGAACATAGCTGAGGTTGAAAGAAATCTGTGGGCACGTCTAACAGGGGCAGTACGGCCACGGATGCTCCCACGAGAACCCCTGGACATCTGCCTGTGTGGTACCATGTCAGGAATCTGGCCATGGCTGCTGTGAGGGGAAGCATGTGCCAATGATACCACACTACCCTGGTCAATGCCCACTGTATGCTGTCCCTCAGCTAAGGACATTGGTGACAATGGATGTATCGGCAGGATGACTGTGCGCATTGATGGGGTTGACTGCTGTGTAGTGTCGATTGGCTGACCAACGACAGACCCTGTCACACCTCCCTGTGCCGTTACACATGTATCATCATTATAGGTTCATAGGTTCATACTAGGCTATCTGCCCGAGGGCATTTACAAGCCTAGCCCATAGTTTTGTGGCTTACGCCACCCCTTTAGTATGGGGAACTATACCCATTATTTTGCTGTGCCTCTGTTGAGCAGTGACACTGAGGTAATCCCTGGGGTATATCTGCGATCTCCCATCCATTGGTCAAGATTTCTCTTGAACAAGGCCAGCGAGGTGCTCTGTCTCACATATACCGGGATTTTATTCCACAGCATAGGGAGTCTTTGGGTGATGAATCTATCCCTCCAGCATGTCCTATTAATAGCCGTGTCGAGGTTTAAGTCTCCGCCTTGTGGCTCTGACGGAACTAGATTTTTTGAGGTGAAGCATATTCAGCAAATCTGGGTTTGACATGGCCTTGTATGTTAGGCAAAGGTCACCTCTGAGCAAGTGGTAAGCGACTGAATAGAGCTGGAGTTCTTTCAGTCGGGCAGCATAGGACAGATGTTTGAGACCCTTTATCCTTTTGGTGAGGAACTTTTGTGGCCTCTCCAGCTGCTGCAAGTGTCGGGTCAGATACATTCGAATGGGGCATTGTACTCAATCATTGGTCTGATGAGTGATGAGTATAGGGAGACCATGACCTCCCTTGATCTAGATGAGAATCCCTTCATGATAAGGTGGGCAATGTAGAAGGTCTTCCTAACTACTTTAGCTACATGGGTGTCGAATGACAGACTACTATCAACCTGGGTCCCCAGGTCCCTGATAACTTCTTCTGTGCTCAGTGGATTGCCACCTATTTGGTAGCTAGGGGTAACCTTGTTTTCCAAGGGTATGACTATGCATTTTTGGCATTTAACTTTAGGCCATGGCTCTGGCACCAGTTATCCGTTTCTGTGAGACCCTTCTGAAGGATATCTGTGTCAGATGTGTTTTCTACTATGGCGCCCAGTTTGCAGTCATCTGCAAACTTTGTCAGCCATAACCCTCCTGTGTTTGCTTGTACTTCGGAAAAGTAGATGCCAAACAAGAGTGGGCCCAGGACTGAGCCCTGTGGTACACCACTTGTGACAGGCTTTGAGTCTGACATGGCGCCAGCAACTCTGACCCTGTGGGTTCTGTCACTCAGCCAGTTTGCAACCCATCTTGTGATGTATGGGTTAACATTTAAGCTGATGAGTTTTTCAATGATACTTGAATGATACTTGAATGATTATCACTATCCCCAGCAGTGGCTTCAGGTTCCCTGCTGCACTCCACCAGAGCAACATCAGAACTTGTGAGAGGAAGATAGGAAACACAGTCTACAAATTGTACATGATGTTAGCACACATGCACACAGGCACACTCCTCAGTACAGCTGATACAAACAAAGACACACCTGCAATCCAACACATACACAATACTGTTTGAGGGTGGGTGACAATATCACAAGGAAAAACATCACTGTACACGTGTCAGCATGCAGATTATGTGTTGCACAGGAACATGCAGTGCAAGTATAGACAGCCCTTGTTAATAACAGTATACATGTACTTGATGCTTGTGTGTAGTTGTTAAGTGATTGTCTCCACCCTGGGACACAATGTGTACAAGGACAGAACAATGTTGTGCAAGTGTTACAAGCTGTGGGTGCATATATTTGCACACACACACACACACACACACACACACACACACACACACACACACACACACACACACACACACACACACACACAACACATGATGGTGCTACGCAATAACTGCTATGTGTACTTTTGTGGTCAGTGGAACTGGATGTGGTGTAGTAACGTGAGCCATGATCAACATGCTTCTTGTGGTCAGTCAACAATAATAATGTGTGCCAGACAGGCAGCTAGCATGCTGTACCTGCAGTGCAGTAACATGACTACATCCACAATTACACAGCCACTTGTTATATGGGTGTGTAAGGTGGCCAATAGTGAGCATTGCCTAACATGAATGTATTATTTGTTCAAGACTGTTGCACAAAGACATGATAGGCCTCTACCCCTCAGGTATATTATGTGTGCTGCATAGATGATAAGTGGGATACTGAAGGGTGGGCATACAGCAGGTGTCATAATTGGACATGTGTAGCAGGCTAAGGTGTAGTGTCTACGCCAAACATGTGTGTGTTGTGTACATGTGTATCAGGTATGCCTATCCAATGTCCAGTACTGTGTTGTCACACGTGTGTCATGCTCTGTGTATTGCATGTGAGTGAGGCAGCTACTGAGAATAATGGGATATGCATAGTCTCACAGCAAACATGCACAGCATGCATTATGCGTAGGTGTGTTACATGTGCACACACTACACCTCCATGTGACATGCGCATGTCATTAGCAATAGTATTGTTATTACACACTCACCAGCATGGATTGGCTGCCTTGGTGTGTTACATGTGCACACACTACACCTCCATATGACATGCACATGTCATTAGCAATAGTATTGTTATTACACAATCACCAGCATGGATTGGCTGCCTTGCTGTCACTCCAGAGGGACCTGCAAAAATATGAGAGTGATTGCCAGTGGCCACAACTGTGCCATTGATACTGTGAGTTTGATAAAGTACAGAAGTACAACAGTTGGCTTTCACAGGTATACAGATTATACTCAGAATATCAATCTTGCAGAAGAATCGGCAGGTTAACAGCTACACACACAGTACACATCTCACACACGCATAAACTACCAGTACAGAGAACAGTCAACTACAGATATGGCATGTTACCTGCACACTCCATTGCAACATGCTGGGTGGCTCCGACCTCCATGATGACACGTTTGTGGATGTTGTTGTTGTTGGCCTGGAGCCACAACACTTAGGAGGTGCTCCTCCACACTGGTGAGGGGGGGTGGATAGGTACCCCACCACCTGTGGCAAGCTGTTGTCTGTGGATATCAGACGCACGCTGCCGGACATGTCTAATTAAATCACTGCAGTGATGGAGCACCTGCTCATATGTCCGGTTATGCATGCCTATGTCATTTACCCAATGGACAAGATCTTGCCACAGTGCAGCCGTCTCATGCTGGTTCTGGCTGGTCCTGGAAAACAGCACAGAGAAATTCTGCACCAGGCTCTGGTGGATCTCCTGATCCTCTGCTGCTGTATAAGGTGGGTTACGCTGATGCACTATCACCCTGGAAGGAAAAGAAAAATATGTGAGCAAGTCATGTGGCGCACTTGCACTCGGCACACTGTTTGGGATACAATGCACAACCTCACACTGGAGGTATGTATCAAGCTAATGGATGAAGAATATTGTCATCCCATGCAATGAATGCAATGCACATTTACAGTTTCAATGGTAATCCACCCTAGTCTTTGATCCCATACCCCTACCTGACATATGTGCACAGTTGTTAATATAGCCAGCATACTGCTGTCACAGAGTATACATGCTGCCAGGTACACACACATACCCTGTAACACACATGTGATTGCGGCCATGGTACAGGCATCATTACACATACATTACACAAACATACAACACACAAATGTATGACGACACAGATGAGCATTAACTGTGTACCTTATAGTACTGTGTGCCCCTACTTACAGATACCTATGCATGAGGTATGTAATCTGTGGGGAATGTGAACATACACCATACTGTAGTGTTTAGGCCTACAACTCCAGGTAGCACAACAGTTCATATGTGAGCTGGATTCAACAGCAGTACCACTTACTGAGCATACATGTATTGCTTCTGCCTACAATGGGACACCGCAGTCGTACACAGGGAACTACGGCACAACATATGCCATTCTACTATGTTTGCATACTGATAACTGACACATCTTTCTCTGGCCTCACACCTAGGACACAAACTACCATGACAGACACAAACTCATGCTAAGCTATCACACCTTTACAGACCTTGCACACAGTCAGTGTCACACTCATTCAACCTCACATAGCTGGTATTGCACTGAGTACATGTGTGTGTGCATTGTGTCATAGGTAGGTACTATGCTATTGGCCCTGGGCCTAGGGCAGCCTAGCCATATGCTACCCTGCTCTTTGGGACACATGTAATGTAATTTTACTTGCTCCTGTGAAATGGTTACACAGAGGTGACTCACAGGGCATATTACCTATCTCCATAACATTCATCAGGGGTATGTATGACATCTACTAATAAGGAGCCTTGTTTGTTAATGCTGGGTGGTTTAGTCTAGGGTATGGCATATTTGTGTATAGGAACCTGTACCTCCAGCATGTGCTGTTTAGTGCAGTGACAAGGATTAGGGCCCTAGGTCATGTAGGCTGGATGGATTGTGAGGTGTTGCCATGGTGGTTGGCTGACTGGTATGGGTGTGACATAACTCTGTATGTCCAGCAGTGGTAACCTCTGTGTATGAAGTATGTAAGGCACTCTAGCTGTGGTTTTGTGAGTCAGTCTACACAGGGAATGTGTTTGAGGGCATTATCAGTCTTTGTTAGGTATGTCTGTGGCCTTTCCATTTGCTGTAGCTCTCATGGGAGGTACATACTGCATAGGACATTGTGAGGTGTAGAGGGGTACACTGACTTACATTTCCCTAGCTGACACAGCTTTTGTGATGACACATACCATGTACAGGGATTACAAGACTAGTGTGCCACTGTGGATATCAAAGGGGAGGCTATTGTGCACCTGTGTTCTATGTTCCCTTCTGACACCTCCAGTGGTAGGCAGGCAACCACCTATGTGGTAGTTAGTGGGTAACGTGTTTTGGAATGGGGTATGGTACTGCAGTATCAACACTGGTGTTCAGTCCATGCCTTGGTCACCAGGCACCTGTTGCAATACATCTGCCCCCATGTCCCCCTCTCTCACTCTCTCTCTCTATATATATATATATACATATATATATATATATATATATATATATATATATATATATATATATATATATATATATATATATATATATATATATATATACATATAAATATATATATCAATATATACATATCCATATATATATTTATATGTAAATATATATATATATATATATATATATATATATATATATATATATATATATATATATATATATATATATATATATATATATATATATATATATATATATATATATATATATATATATATATATATATATATATATATATATATATATACACACCTCTATATATATATATATATATATACACTTATCTATAGACATTCATATCTATCTGTATATATGTATGTATCTATTATATCTATATGTATATACATATTCTATCTATCTCTCTATATATCTCTATCTATACATACCTCTTTATCTGTATATATATATATATATATATATATATATATATATATATATATATATATACATATATATATATATATATATATATATATATATATATATATGTATGTATGTATGTATATATATATATATATATATATATATATATATATATATATATATATATACACACATGCTTCTAAACATCCATTGCTGTACATATACATGCACATCTAGGCACATAGACTGCCCACCTTTCATGGTGGGAATATCACTTCTGAAACAGTTGTGAGACATACCATTCTGTAATGATATTGCACAGTGTTGTGCAGAATGCATTATACTGTCCTCAGGCCGGATAGCTATAACAGGCCTCACTGGCTCAGTCCCACAGACGTTCACCACCACATGACATATACCTGCACTGCATGCTGTTTTCAATGCCACACACTACAACCTACATTGATATGTGCACATAGCAACCTTCAACTACATATGTGTGCCCAGCCTTCACTAACAGTTGCAGTATGTCCCTTGCCCTATGCACATCTGCATATACATATAGATACAGACTGCTAACACATATGGAGGGTTCACAGTATGTAGATTACCTTTCAGACACATCATTCAGATGCCAGAAAATACATATCTGTTACATACATTACCTTTGTATTTCTCACCTCTGTCAGTTGTACCTGTTGATGTGTTGTATATCTGTATTTTGTGGATTGGTGTCTTTGACAGCTTTTTTCTTTTGGCTTGCTGGCTTTTTTTTTGGTCTCTGTCTCTCTCTCCCTCCAGTTGCTGCAATGATATTATTGCATGTGTGGACTGGCAGTACAGGCTGCTTTTGCAGGTATCTGCACATGTGCATGTGATGGCCTCTGCACCAACTGGTGGCCAGCATTTAGTAATTGCATGCAGCCTGCTGTGTGGTAATTGCAGTTCTCACTGTGATTTCAGGACACTGCTATAAAATGATAGGTTAGGTAGGCATAGGCCTTTCAGTTTTGCAAGGTGGGGACCATGCTGGTTTGCAGTGGATACTGTTGTATCAGTCAGAAGGTTGGTATATCTCTCATATCTGAGGTTGTGTTGTAGCCACTGAAATGCATGTTGTACTGAAACTTGGCTGTTGCTTCTTCCAGTTCACTCTTCTCAGTGTATGTTAACTCACACCTGCTAATGCTAACACTGTTTACATGGGAGTATGTACCTTCCTGTGGGATTTGTGGATTAACTGGCACACAACAGTAGTTATTGCAATGTGTTGCTATGGCTTTTCTTTTTTCCCTTTACATTCATTCCTTGAATGCCTGATATTTATCTTTACTGGAATGTGTTGCTATGGCTTTCCTGTTTTCCATTTACATTCACTCCTTGTATTGCATGATATATTTCTTTCAGCACTAAGTTCTTATATGTCTGCTGTGGCTTGGTAGTACTTCATGCAGGCTGGTGAGCCCAAGGTCTGGGGTTTGACACTTACAAAGGTATTTAATTTTGCTGCTGAGCAGTACTAGGGCCTTGTCATACAGAGTGAATAAGGCACTTTTAAACAGTTGTAAGCGGGAAGCAGGAAGTCAGTAGGGACACCAGCTAGGGATGTGCAGGCTGGGCGCAGGGAAGGTCCATAGCTTCACATTTCTTTAACTGCAATAGCTGTACATATGTTTGACATTTGGTGTGACATTTGAAACCTTCCAACCCTGAGAGAGGGGTGAGGACAACGTATATTGTACTAACAATTATGATTATCAGGCACATGCAGTGCTTGTGAACTGCTATACTGTCATTAGTATGTTAGATGGCTACATCCTTTGATATTTCTGTGTTGTACTCCTACATAAGGGCATGCTTGTGGAAGTAATTCTACAGCTATTCGCAGAGTGTGTAACAGCAGACAGGCTGATATGCCTGTGTGTTTCTGACACTTCCAGGCCTGAGATACTTTCAGGTATATATTTGACCAGCCTCAGGGAAAGGTACATATCAGTGGGATACACCCGTGATATATTTCAGATATTCTGCAGTTGTGACTGTGGGGTATTTTGAGCATATGTATTGCTACACCATTTCTGACATGCAAGTAGTGTCTACTGTAACTTATTGACAGTTACCATTATGTGGGATTCCCCACCTTTCTGCCTACTGTTAGTACATTTCACAGGAGTCAGTGGTGCACAGGTAACATTTGTTTGCAAATCAGGGACATCCCTGTAAATCAGTCACAGTTGGGAGGTCTGGCCTCTTACCTATTCAAATATGGCGGTGTTTATCCTGCTCTGATACTGTGTGGGGTTTGTAAGGTGCTACTGTAACATTATTACCTACTAGCATGGCTGTTTCTCTTATCACACTCATGTAATGCAATTCCACAAGAATTGCCAGTAAAGATACACAGAACAAGCTTTGTGTAATGGCCTTCCTATTTTCCCTTTACAGTCACTCATTGTATTTCATGATATATTTCTTTCAGCACCAAGTTTTTGTATATCTGCTGTGGCTCAGTGGTAATTCATGCAGTCTAGTGTGTCCGGGGTTCGAGACTGACAGGGGTATTTTATTTTGCTGATGAGCAGACTACAGGCCTTGTCATACAGAGTGACTAAGGCACTTTTAAGCAGTTGTAAGCAGGTTTGCATGGGTTTGCGCAATACTTAGCTACGCTTATCTACACTTAGCTAAGCGCACACAAGCGCACACCCACTGACTACTGTTTAAAAGTGCTTACTCCTGCTAACACCCGCGCTAATTTCTTTTAAAGAAAAGAAAATGGGGAAATAGGACAGTGGTGAAAAAGGGGGCACAAAGAGGGTAGGACAGTAGGAAAAGAAGCTCAGGATGTGCAGGAAGGATGTAGGGAAGGCCCATAGCTGCCCAATTCTTTACCAGCAACAGCTGTGCATATGTTAGAAATTTAGAGTGAGATTTGACACCTTCCACCCCTGAGAGAGGGGTGAGGACAACTAAATATGTTGTACAGCCAATTGTAATTATCAGTTTACATGTCCAGCAGACATGTATGTGAAATGGGCAGCTATGTATGGGGCGTAATTTTTTTGTAGGAACAGAGTGCCCTTTTTTTATTTTTTTTTCAGGTGAGAGTGGAATGTGAGGTACAGGAAGTAGGTATATTTGGGGAGGTAGGTTGGGGAGGTTAACAGACAAGACAAACAAGATGCATACAGGGGTGGAGTATGACACATGTGGGGGGGTAAACACAATTGACGGGGACAGATGTTTGGATATCGCAAGCCCATGAGCCCACAGATGGTAACAGTGGAACTGAGATCACCACCCATGAGCAGTTACCACTGTGCCTTCACAGCCCAGGCCGGGGCTGTGCTGGGGGCTGGATAGGATGGGCAGGCACACCCGTGAGTTGTGCCACTCTTGCCTTAAGCTGGTGTAGGGGATCAGTCACGGAACGCCTGATCTCACTACGCACCACAGACCGGACCCTATGGAGGGTGAGTGGAGGCTCTGCTCCGGCCACGCTCGCAGAGGGGGGATGAGCCCCAACCCCTGCAGCGCTTCCACCCAAAGGTGGCACAGGGCCACCGGAGGAGGAGGTCCCGGCCTGGGCACTGGTGCCAGGTGCACTCACCAGATGAGGTGGGAGAGGTGGGTCCGCTGGAACCCGACTTCCCTGTTGTCCTATGTTTAGCAGTATTATATGGCATTTTGGGTTAGTAACAAACAACACCATTCAAAATTAGTTGTAACAGCATGCATCAGTATTCCCATTAATAAAACACACATGAATTCCGAACATTGAGCAGCAAGCATAACACATGCATATTTAAAACAACAATGGACATTCCAACAGCATGCAGGGTTCATTGGTGACAACAGGCCATCAGGTTTGGATATGTGAACAGGGCACATGCATCAATGTACATGCAGATATGTATAAACCAACAGGACAAATGACCATGGGAATTAATTGTGAATACACATACCCAGTTTGGTGTGGAATGGCATCATTTGTGAGAATAGGGTAGGGTGGAGAAATATTACATTAACAACTTAAACTACCTAGACATATACTGTACATTCCTAGTAGATGCAGATATATATCCCCTACATGTATCAGTACAGTTTCCTGTATGTAACCTTAGGAATGTTGGTGATGGGGATGTTACTGCTACATTAATATACATTCCATTTTTATTCATATATGTTCATATCTGGCTGTGTTCAGGTAAAGCATCCTGCTATATTTGATTTATATGGGTCTAGACAACTGTGGATGTTCAGCATTTCATACAACCATACTATCTCCATAATGCAAGGGTACAGCAACATATCCAAATTGTGGGACAGACACAGTCCAGGTTCTGTACTTTATTAAAGACATTTCACTCTTTGGTTGTGGCTGTCTCATTCATTTCATTATGTAATGAATGCAGTATACCTTTATTCCAGACTTATTACAGTTTTCTTGGTAGCTTCAAACTTTCTTTCTCACACTCTCTCACTTATTTTATATTTACATTTCAGGATGGTACTTAATGCTAGGCTTTATTAACATTTATTACTGGGTTACAACAATCCTTTCCAGCTGACTCACTTATTTCATATGGCAGAATTTACAAGGATGTATTTGACACTTGTCTATCCTCTGTTGATTGATTACAACACTCATTTTCAGGCTGAAGCAGTTATCTGATATTACAATACAGGTGGAAACTCTATTTGAGACTTGTTTAATCTTTATTACTGGATTGCAATACTCTTTTCCAGGCTGCATCACTTATCTAATCTTACAATTCTAGCAGAATCTTTCTTCTAGGCTTATTTGACCTTTATTACTGGGTTACAACACTGAACTCTTTTGCAGGCTGTCTCACTTATATTCTATAACAATACCAGCAGAATAATTACTAACCTGCCTGGTGGCACAACCTTGCCAGCCTATCAGCATAGGCTCGCCGATTCGCAGAACGGACACCTGCAGCTGTAATATAAATGAAGGAATAATGGAACATACCTATCCATACTATAGGCTAGGATAGCATTTCTTACATACTTAATTACACGGATACTTAGTAGTGGGGCATTGGGCATTTGATGGGCCTCCTGGATCCATCGATTCAATTGGTCCTCCTTTCGGTGCTTCAGGTCCGCATGGTGGTGACAGACCTGTTCACCAGTCCTCGGAATGCCTGTGGCACTGGTGAGATCATGTGCCAACCAGTTCCACACCTCTGCCTTGTACGCTCCCCATTGAACCTGGCCCTGCATGAGTTGGCCTTCATGATGGTGGACTAGGAGCCAAACCATATATTTTGACTCCTGAACGCCCCACCTTTGTGCTCTAAAGAGATTTTCCTCTCCTGCACCTGCCATCCTGACTGCAAATGGGTACCACAATCAGTTATGGTGTGTATTCCTGCCTATGGGGCTTATATATGCCGGTTTTCCCGCACTTATCTGTGATTGGCCATTTTGGATATTTCTCAGCTTACAGCAAACCTGCTTTGTCATGGTTATATTTTCATTCATTCCTATATGTATGGTAATACTGTATTTCTAAGTACAGCTGTCATGGCTTAGTGGTTCAGTACTTTGTCTATGGTGCACAGTATCCCGGGTTCGACCCTTGTCATTGCTTTTTTATTTTACTACTGTGTAGACAGGCTAGGAGGTGTGTTTGTGTAAAGGCGACTTTGCTACAGCTTGCCCAACATTGCCCGACGGTGAGCTGGTTGGCGTGCTGCGCAGCTCCGTGCAAACGGCTTACGCTGGGTAATATGTTATTTAGCTATAAGCACTCATATTAAGCTGGGTGAAGCGCTGCCCAGCTACGGGCACTCATATTAAGCTTGTTAAAGCACTGCTCAGCTACGGGCACTCATATTAAGCTTGTTAAAGTGCTGCTCAGCTACGGGCACTCATATTAAGCTTGTTAAAGTGCTGCACTGCTACAGGCACTCATATTAAGCTTGTTAAAGCACTGCTCAGCTACGGGCAGTCATATTTAGCTTGTTAAAGCGCTGCTAAGCTATGGGCAATTATGATCCTTTTTTTATATATTACATCGGTTTTGTTCACAAATACATGGGCCATTTCATTACATTTTACTTAAATTATAGTTATATATGTCAGGGGATTGTTTCATACTTATTTAAATAAAAATGGAGAATGATATTGTGGGTGCTCGAACCGTGACTACCTTCTCTTTGGCCGACGTCTCTACCGCTATGCTATTGCTACTTGGCTTAATTTGCATATGTAGATCTTATATACTTTTCAATGTCTGCTAACTGTGGCTGAGCGAAGGGCATACCCGCGCAAATGAGGGAAAACATTTTGGAAATTATAAAAAAAAAGAAAACTGCTATTTTTACATTTTACACATTTTCAGTAGGGTTTGGTCTGTGGGGATGTGTGGTGTTGTGTTCCTTGACATTTCAGCGGACTCACTTGTGGGTGTTTACTTTCAGGACTTTGACTCTTCTGGGGCATGTCCCTTTGCTGTACTTGGCAACTGGACACGCCCCCTACTTTCCTACATGGACCGTGTTAGACTAGGGTATGATTCAGCATGCCCTCATGAATATGCATGGCATGCTGACATCATACCGTTCAACTACAGCCTCAGAGTAAGATATATTAAGTCTTACACGGAGGTTTCGTGAATCCGGCCCAAAGTCTCAAAAGAATTTCAGATGCTCCAAGATACCAGTGTAGAAGACATTATCCGGTTAACAGCAATGTTCTTCACCATCTCCAAAGCAGACAACAGACATTCAAGTTTCCAGTGTGACATCACACAGCCAAGAAACAAGAAAAAAGTAAAAAAAAACTCAAGACACCAGACCACTTTCTTAAATCAACTTCATCTTCCTTTTGTAAGCATGCATTTTCTAGCCAAGTCAGGCAGTAAATCTCAGAAAAGTTTAAATGCATCAGTAAAATGTAAATTGTATAAATATGTTAAACAGTACTTCTACAGTAAAGACACCAGTAAATGTGTAGTTTAAAGTTAAAAATTGGGTAAAACAGTCTAAAAATGTGTTTCAGAAATATTCATTTAATTTTCAAGGTTATTAGTTCAAGAATGTTAAATATTTCTAGACACAAAAGGGTTAAATCTCAGAAGTAGAGTGCAATGTTTTCTCAGAATGAGTCAGCTTTTATCAGTATGGTTGCAGACTTAAATAACACAAATTCTTGTTTGCAGTCTTCAGAAATCAGTGTAAATGCTACAATACAGAAGCTGACACAGTTAGTGTAAGTAACAGGCAGATTTTCTGACCACACAGAAAGCAAACATTTGCAATATCTAAAGTTCACATTATTTAAACTACAGATGTTCAGAATATAATACATTCTACTTTGCATGTAATTCAAGATACAGAGTAAAGTCACAGTATTGCAGCTACAGATGTAAACACACTGTGGGCTGGATTCATGATGACTTGCACGGAGTCTAAGAGTAGAGTAAGACTCCATGCAGCCATCATATCCGAAGAGTGATCCAGGAACAGACTGTAGGGGCATGTAAGAGAGCTCCTAAAATGGCTCTTACACAGACAGGGCTGGGACATGCAAATCACCTCAACTGCAGGCGAAAGGCATGCAAATGAGGTAGATTTGCGATTCAGGAAACCCGAACCTGTCCAAGTAAGAGCAGTGTTATTTGTAGAAATGTACTCAGTTGACAACTGAGTACCATTCTGCAAATAGCAAAACAGAGCCGTGACAGCTCCAAATAAAGGTTGCATCCAGTGCAGGAAGCATGCCAATGACCAAATATATGGCCATTGGAAATGTTCCCTGATGCAAAATGAAAATAAAAATATTTTTTTTTACGCCGATTTCCGATGTTTAAGCGTAGCGCAGCACTGGGCAAACGGGCTGTGCTCTAAATCACAGAATGCTAAAAAATTATAACCCACAAATGTGGATTTTATTGAAATTGTTAATGTACAATGCAAGGGAATGGCAGGCTGAAGAAAACATGGCCACCGAGTAGAGGTTGCTAAGGGGGGAAGCTCAGTCTAAGACATGTAACCAAGCATTAGTAGGCAATCCTATGTAAATGAGTGTTAGGATAGTGAATCGCTAGTTTACATAGCAAATGAGCACAGTCAGTGGAGTGTAGGAGTAGGATATGGGGAGTAACAGAGTAGAAGATAAGTGACATCAAGATGGGGGTATGTTTGAAAGAAGTGAAGCTCATTGGAGCAGAGTGGCATGTTTCCGCTGTCAGTTAGACATCATGGAAAGAGTTGTGTCAAAAGGTAGGGTAGGGAAAGCCAAGAAATGGAAGGTGTATACCGTGGATAACACCAAAGTTTCTTGCTGAACGTGCATGTGTGCGTGTGCACGCCTGTAAACCCGAATAAGACAGAGTGCGCGCGTGTAAGCGTGAGTACATGCGTTTAAGCCGGAGTAAGCATGTATAAGGCTGTTTAAAGAGTTGTAAGCGCGTTTGCGCTGGTGTGCACGCGTGTCAACCCGAATAAGCAAGTTATAGTCCATGTAAGCATGTGTGCGCGCGTGTTAGCTGCAGGGAGTACTAGCAGAGCTAGCAGGTGAAAACAATCAGAATCAGGCAATTACACAGGCAGTACACTAACCCAGCCCAGCCTAGCACTTAAAACTCTGCCAACAACAGTCCATTATGTTTCTCACAACAGACACTGCAGTAAGCTAATAGAAGTGAAAACTGAAAAAGCTTTACTGAGACAAAGAAATGTTAGGGGCTGCCATTGCTGTTATAAGGTGACATATGCAACATGCTGAGGGTGGTGACAATGGAAATGCTGCTGGACAACTCACAGTGAGGAGACAGAAAAGAGTGTACAGGCCCAGGGTAACCTACCAGGGGCTACATGAGCTGGAGAGTGGACAGAGACCTCCTGCAGCAAATTGTTGAGCTGTGCAGGCCACGCCTCACACACAGAACCAACAGAGGGGAACCCATCCCAGTGGAAACCAAGGTATGTGTTGGCCTAAGAATATTAGCAACAGGTACCTTCCAGAGACCAACTGGTGATATGACGGTGATATCACAGGCATCAGCATCCAGGGTACTACACCAGTTCCTGGATGCCATGTCAGCACATGTTGGTGATTATGTATATTTCCCCAATTCCTGTGAGGTGTTGGCCAGCAATATGCGTCTCTTCCAGCAAATAGCGGAATACCCTGAGGTACTGGGTGCAATAGACTGCACGCACATATGCAACAAAGCACCTGCTGGTGAGCGGGTTAGGGTCTACTTCAACCGCAAGGGCTTCCCCTCTATCAACTGCCAGGTCATGTGTGATGCCCAGGGCATAATACTGAATGTGTGTGCAGGCTGCCCTGGAAGCTACCATGATTCCCATATCTGGCATCTGACGCAGCTGTACCAGACATTTGCCATGGTCACCTAGTGGGGGATGCTGGCTATGCACTGGAGCCATGGCTGATGACACCCACACCTGAACAGTAATGCCATAATGAGGCACACGCACAAACACGTAATGTAATAGAGCGTGTGTTTGGGCTGCTCAAGTCATGGTTCCGGTGCCTGGACACATCTGGTGGAGCCTTGCAGTACTCACCAACTACATGTACCCAAATTGTCATGGTATGTGCTATGCTACATAATATGATCCTGCGAAAACAGCTGCAGCAGGGCAAGCATAGGCCTGGGCCAAACAGCCCCCCACCATTGCCAAGGCCATCACAGGCAGAGCGTGACTCGGAAGAGGAACAACCTGAGCCTGCCCCAGTAGGCAGAAGGAGGCGTGCCCAGTATGCTTTGGCCTTGACAAAGAGGCAACACATAGCACATACACTGACTCAGTAGGAACTCTGGAAATGATAACCCTCTCCGACTTGCACATAAAATAAAAGGGATGCCTAAGTTGACACTACCTGCTTCCAAACATGTGCAGGGAGTGTAGTATGTGCATCCGACATAGGCAGCCCTGCAACACCACCTATGGCATGAATGGCATGTGTTAAGCAAGATAAAGCAGTGCTAAACAGCAATTACCATCATGTAGTATATGCAAACAAACTCTTACACACCAACTAGCACAACTGTGGTCAATGTTCAGTAATATTGGGCAATGTTGGTGAATATTGAGCAATGGTCTAAGTAGGGCATAGCTGAACAAAAGCCAACATGCTCATATTTGCTTAACAGGCCCTTAAGCAGTCTGGTCTGCTCAGTATAAAAATATAAAGCAGTGATGGGCCCCGAACCCAGAATACTGTGCACTATAGCCAAAGTACTGAACCACTAAACCATGACAGTATTGCAGTGGTCCACCTGTATGACGGAATGTTGATAAGTCTATGCAAAGTATTTCATGGAAACACTGCAGGCACAGCATAATTCTTGTTGAGTTATGACACAAAGGTGAGTCCTGTAGTGAGAACAGAACCTGACTTCCAACAGACACAGTATAAATGTTAATATTGGTCATGTTCGCACACATCAGCAAATGTAGTGGACCTCAGATAGCAACATACTGAAGGTTCACACTGGGCATGCTCACACACTTGAATAAATGAGACAAATGTCAGACAACAAAACATGTAATGTCAGAACTGGGCATGCTGACACACTTAGGCTATGTCTGAGTACAGTAGTGGGCCACGCATGTCTGAGTACAGCAGTGGACCACGCATATCTAGCAGTTGCATGTGTTAACCCAGGAACCTGTCACTATACAGCAATCCGCCCTGTGCACACAGTTATATGACAGCAGACACATCTATAATATAGTGGAACCCTGACATAATCAAATATGTTCTGCAGATACTGAAGTTCTTCATGGAAATTGGTAAAACAAAGATGATAACGACCTGCAAACAGTATCAGCAATAAACATTGTGCATCATGGACATAAGCATTGGTTCAGAGGTCGATGCTAGGCTATCTGCCCTAGGGCATGTACAAACCTATCCAGAGTGTGTTTGACATTCGCAACCCTGTCACATTACTACACTGTGTGTGAATAGTACGTCACACAAGATAGCCCATGTACGTTTATGCTAGTGTGCCTCTGTCTAGCAGGGACACAGAGGATATCCCAGGGGTAAATATGCAATCACCCATACAGTCATCAAGATGTCTCCAGTAAGTGGTCAGTGGGTGGCTCTGCCTATGTGAAACTGGGATTACATTCTGCAGTGAGTGGAGCCTCTGGGATAATAATCTGTCCCTCCACAATGTCCTATTAACATCTGTGCTGAGGTATATGTCCCTGCAGTGTGTAGCTCCAAGGGAGTTGGATATCCTGAGGTGGAGCATGTCCAATAATACTGGTTTGGGTATAGCTGTAAACAACAGGCACACATCATATCTGAGTAGGTGGTAAGCGACTGAGTAGAGTTGGAGTTACTGCATCTGAACTATGCAGGGCATCTGTGTGAGTCCCTAGATCTGCTTGGTGAGGACCGTCCATGGCCAGTACAGTTGCTGCAGGTGTCAGGTAAGGTACACCCCAAATGTGGCATTGTAACCAAGCATGGATGTGATGAGTATAGGGGCATAATGACCTCACCCGATCTAGATGTGAAACCATATGGGATAAGGTGGCACACATAGCAGGTGTGTCCAACCACTTTGGCAATGTGAATGTTAAAGGTGACAGTACGAACAAGTGATGTCCCCAAACCCCTAACAGCTCCTACCGTATGTAATGGAGTACTACCTATGTGGTAATGTGTGGGCATGTTGTTACTCCCAAAGGGGATGACTATGCAACTAATGGCATTTAGCTGTAGGCCATGGCTCAGGTACCAGTCATCCATCTCTGTGAGACCCTGATTGAGTATGCATGTGGCAGCTGGAGAGTTGATAATGGCACCCAGTTTGCAGTCAAGTGCAAACATGTTCAGCCATATTCCCCCTGTGATAGCCTGTATGTAAGACAAATATATACTGAACAAGAGAGATCCCAGGACCAAGCTGTGTGTGATGCCATGTGTAACTGGTGTATAGTCAGACATGGCACCTGCAATCCTGACCATGTGGGTGCTATCCCTGATCTAGGTATCAATCCACTGTGTGAGATATGTATCCAAATTGACGCTGGTGAGCCTATGCATAATGGTCCAGTGGGTTATTGTGTTGAATGGTTTTGCAAGGTTCAGGTAGGCTGTGTGGATAGCCATCCTTATGTCAATGGACCTGTTAGCCATTTAAATAATACCTACAGGTTCAAGAGGCAAGATCTGCCCACAACAATGCTGAAATGAGTAGGACTCAGTGTCTGTAGGTTCCCGATGTCCATGTGTAGGAGTCCTATGACAATATGCTCCATAGCTTTGCAGAACAGGCCACATAGGCTTATAGGGCAATATTGTCTGTGGTCCATTGTGGCACCAACTCTGTGGAGCAGGACCACTGTCGCAGTACGCCATTCCTTGGGTACATATCCTGTGGTAACTCTGATATTGAACAGTGATGTAATGTGAGGGTTGCGTTTGTCATGATGCTCATGTATGATGCAGGCTGGGACACTATCTGGTCACATTGATACTGTGATGTACGCTGTGGGGAGGGCAGCACTCTCCTGTTACTGTGTGATGTCAGGGAGGTTATACTCTGTTGGGATGGATAGTTTCTCCTTAGGGGGGATGGGTGGGAGACATCTGCACTGAACCTGTTTGCCAGGATGTAGGCAATGCCAGTGGGTTCAGGGTAGGTTTAGTCAGTATGCAGTAACTCACAGCATATCAGTGAGTGTCCACCCAGGTTCCTGACATAACTGAAGAAGGCCGTGTGATGGTCCTACTTGTCAGGTGCAATTGTCTGGTAGAAGCGGCCCTTAGAAAAGTTCATGAGTGATTGTAGCTGTCTGCTAGTACAGATCACAGATGCCTTCCCTGTCTGGGATTGTGCTCTATCATGTAGTAGCATCCTCTTGACGTTGTACAGCTTATTAATGGCTGGGGTCTACCAGACAGGTCCCCTGCCATTGGAGTAGTGGGTCTTGTTGTTATTTGGGAGAGCACAATCCATGCAGTCCACTAGGTGTCCATAGAATGTGTATGTAAAGGATGCAGCAGTGTGAGCCGTATATGCCACTGTCTCAGAATCTCTGAAGGATACCACCTTGCTTCGATGAAGTGAGATGTTGGCTCATGGGAAGTTCACCAAGATTACCCAGGATGGCTGTGTGGAGGGTATATGTATGTCCTGTGAGATACATGTATGTTCTGACCTTACCAATGAGGGGTATATCGCTGGTGTGGAACATAGAGTCCCCATGTTGGTGATGAGCAGGTCCAATATGTATTCCCCCTTGTGGCTGTGCTGAATGGTTGTGCCAAATCATATGAGTCCACAAATTGTGGTGACTGTTGGGTGAGGTTGTCGGGGCTTGAGTAGTATCCCCAGTCAATATGTGTGTATATGAAGTCACACAATATAATGGTGTCTGTGGAGACCTGCATATTCTCATAGTTCCCACAAAAGCCGAGTGTGATTCCTCAGTTTGGGAGTGTGTTCTGTAGCAGGCAACAAACTGAAAGGCAGTATTGCACAATGGTAGTTGTCTATGTATGGTCTGTGATACTTTGTGCAGTGCTACTAACCTGGAGGTGTGTGTATCTGTGATGTATATGGATACTCCCCCTAGTTATGTTGCCTGTTCCAAGTCTTGTTGTCAGACAGCATGGTATGAAACATAACCTGGTAGTGCTGGTGTGCATAAGCGAGCCTGAACCAGGTGTCTGCCAGTGCACAGATATTGCTCTCCTCCATACTGAGGAGAGTCCTGAGTGGCCACAATATGAGGTTAACACAACTGTTGTTGATCAGCATTACCCTTAGTTTCATTTAATCTGTAATGTCTATGGAGGTGGGTTTGTCTTCTGAGCCCTGCATAAAAAGGCACTCTGGTGGTAGCAAGAGCATTAGCCAGCATACCAAAGTCCAAGGGTGACAGGTGCAAGCTGTCCATAGTGAAGCTACATGGCATGTTGAGCATGTCACCATACATTGACAGACACTGTATCTCCTATGAATGAAACAAATTTGTTAGCCAACTGTTAAATGTGATATGTGTGTCCGTATACTGTGACATCATAATTGGTGGGTGTAAGATGCTAGACAAGGTCAGGGTAATACTGGCCTGGGCTACATGATCAGAGTGTACCTCCATGTATCATGTCATGTGGTCCAGGGAGTAACGTCTGAGGTGACACACACCAGCATGGACATTGATGGTGCCAGTCTTGTACTTGCTTTGGAGTGACCTGACTGCCTGTGTTATGCGGAAGATCCTGGCACCCAACAGACAGCCCAAAGTGACTATTCCCTTGTCAGGGCTGGTGAGTGGTACGTCAGTGTGTCTGAACATAAGTGTCGCCTATTACAAGTGTATTAGGTGTGTTGTTTAGCCCGAAGGGCAGTGACTGTGTGGCACACTGACATTGTGAACTGAGTGATATGTAGGTATTGTAGTGGGGTAGCAGGTGTGTATGTGTCTGCTTTGGAGGCCTCTGCTGCTTAGGTAGAGTACATTTACAGCATCCGAGTATGTCAATGTGTGCTAATATGGTTTGAGTGCTGTTGATAGAGGATATGTGAGACTGATATGTGGTGTGTGTGGTTACCTTCTCCACCTGATACACTGTGCCAGTCATGGGTCGAGACACTTCAGCTCCCTGTATGTCTATATAGGTGCATCTCACACATATATTTGAGTTTGTCGGGAGGAGGAGAGGGTTGTCTGTGTACATGAGGCAGATGTGATATCCACCAGCTGGACTGAAGAGTACACACAAAACCGACCCCTGGACATGCCAGGATATTATCATGACATACTCTGTAGCCTGATCACAAAGGATCAGTAGGGTGTTAAGCATTTAAAAGAGTATAACAGGGATTAGTGCTCATGTTCGTTAGTGTGTTGTAAAGAGGAGCTGAGAAGGAGTCCAGACTGAATCATGGCACCTCCTTCAGCTATGTCATAAATATCAATGTACACACATATATGTCCTGAGTCAGGGCCAACTGTACCTGAGTGTCAATGCCGACATCATGACAGACAGGCCCATATGTACATACCCATCCCCCACTGACAATAGTCCACATCATCATACCAGGAGATATCACGTGTAGAATGGATGAGCAGCTACCCCCACTGCCAAAAGCATGGCAGCAAGTGGAATAGATTGATTCCCAATATGTGTCATGCACAAACTACAGAACAAACAGATCATGCACCTGAACAGTTAGCTGAGCTGCACCCCCTACATAGGATGTGGAACCGTTGAATGAGTCACAGCTACATATGGCACTCCCCACAAGTGTTGGTGCACAACACACCATGGGAAGTCAAGTCCAGTACACCTATGAGGTCTGATCTGCAAGGTCATGGAGTCCATCATGGTTGCAGTCATAAACAGAGCTATTGGAAGCTGACACACACACACAACCCTACCATCTGTGGTATGTTCATGCGCGGATCATGGTTCCCAAACATGCTAGACTGTTTGCAAGGCAGCCACCCAGGACATACATCAATGAACACATCTACACATGTGTCACATAGACTTTGAATAGCCCTTCATCAACATCCCAGACACATGCAGTATCCACAAAACCAAGAAGCTGTGCATAAATATGTGTTGACATATGACGGAATGTCAATGTGTCCACAGATAGATCACACAAGGTAAGGATACTGAGGTCATGTTCAAGCTGTTGACACCTGCTGACCCACATGGACCATTCCTGGAATGGCATAAAACAAAGTGTACACACATCACCATGTCCAGTCTGATGATGTCACCATCCTATAAATGCAGCAGGAGAAAGGACACCAGCTAATAAAGCAAATAGCGTGCCATGTTAATGCATCCTTTTTTAGTATCATAACATAGTTAGGTATGGGTTTGAATCCTGCAAACAGTGTGTGTGTGTGCAACTGTCTTTGAAAGGAGTGTCCTTTTTGGAGGCTGTGAAAACACACTAAAAGAGGTACATTCCTCTTTGGAAAGTCTGATGATGTCACCATCCTACAAATACAGCAGGGGAAGGGAAACCAGCCAATGAAGCAAATAGCGTGCCGTGCTAAAGCATCACTCTCTACTATCATAACATAGTTAGGTAGGGGTTTGAATCCTGCAAACAGTGTGTATGTGTGCAAATATCTTTGAAAGGAGTGCTCTTTTTGGAGACTGGGAAAACACACTAGAAGATGTACATTCCTCTTTGGAAACACTGATGATGTCACCATCCTAGAAATACAGCAGGAGAATTGAAACCACCCAGTAGAACAAACAACGCGCTGTGCTAATATGTCTCTCTCTAGTATCATAACATAGGTAGATAGGGGTTTAAATCCTGTAAATGCTGACTGTGTGTGTGTGTGGGGGGGGTGTATGTGTGCAATTGTCTTTGAAAGGAGTGCCCTTTTTGGAGACTGGGAAAACACACTAGAAGATGTACATTCCTCTTTGGAAAGACTGATGATGTCACCATCCTAGAAATATAGCAGGAGAAGCAAGACACCCAATAAAACAAATAGCGCGCAGTACTAATGCGTTTCTCTCTGATATCATAAGTAGGTAGGGGTTTGAATCCTCCAAACGCTGACTGTGTGTGTGTGTGTGTGTGTGTGGTGGGGGTGTGTGCGCAATTGTCTTTGAAAGGAGTGCCCTTTTTGGAGACTAGGAAAACACACTAGATGATGTACACTCCTCTTTGGAAAGACTGATGATGTCACCATCCTAGAAATATAGCAAGAGAAGTAAAATTACCCAATAAAACAAATAGCGTGCCGTGCTAATGCGTCTCTCTCTAGTGTCATAACATAAGTAGGTAGGGGTTTGAATCCTACAAATGTTGACTATGTGGGGGGTGTGTGTATGTGTGCAATTGTCTTTGAAAGGAGTGCCCTTTTTGGAGACTGGGAAAACACACTAGA
This sequence comes from Protopterus annectens, assembly GCF_019279795.1. Classification (NCBI taxonomy): domain Eukaryota; kingdom Metazoa; phylum Chordata; order Ceratodontiformes; family Protopteridae; genus Protopterus; species Protopterus annectens. The sequence continues at coordinate 1,546,764,841 of NC_056732.1, read as the reverse complement.
AGATATACATTCCTCTTTGGAAAGACTGATGATATCACCATCCTAGAAATACAGCAGGAGAAGGGAAACCAGCCAGTAAAGCAAGTAGCACGCCATGTTAATGCATTTCTTTCCAGTATCATAACATAGTTAGGTAGGGGGTTGAATCCTGCAAAGTGTGTGTTGGGGGTGTATGTATGTGTGTAGTTTCCTTTGAGAGGTGTTCCTTTTTGGAGACTGGGAAAACCCAGTAAAGGAGTACTCCTCTTTGGAAAGTTTGATGATGTCATCATCCTACAAATACAGCAGGAGAAAGTAAACCAGCCAGTAAAGCAAATAGCACGCCGTGTTAATGCGTTACTCTCTAGTATCATAACATTGTTAGGTAGGGGTTTGAATCCTACAAATGCTGACTGTTTGTGTGTCACTGTTGGTCAACACGGTGTGGATTTTGCTTTTACTATGGTATGACATAGTATGATGACAACAGTAAGTGCATTGCAGACATCAGGTATCTGCGTGGCAAATATATATGTGTACATGTCCCCTCAATCAGTACATAGGTGTGAAGCCTGCATACTACATGAATACATTTGTTTCCATTGACAGGTTGTGCCGCTGCTACTCAGATCGTAGGTCACATATGTATGTATGTGACATGGCCATCCACTGTCGTGTTCTGTGACCAAGGTCATTTGTGGCACACACACCCATGACAGTTACTTAAGAGTAGTGTGAGTGAGGGTATATGGCTGGGGTATATGTCAGACATGGTCATACACAACAAAGTCTGCCAAGAATGGACAGTCTTTATAGGTGTACAACTGCCTTGTGGATATGCATTCAGGCCTCTAATGTCTGTGATACACCTTGGGACTCCACAATACCTATGGATATGTGGATACGAAGGGACACATGACATAACATGGATCTGTATGTACACAATGGTACCCGACATACATGTTGAGGGCTACCACCGGTGTGGTACTGACGGGATAGTATGTATAGTACATGAGGATGACTATGCCATAGCCGGCTTACTGCTATACAGCATGTATCACACAACAGGTATCTGTCTGTATGATACCCTTGTGTAGGATATGAGTCCCATCCAGGGAATGCATTGTAGGCCATTCCATGCATTCCCAAATTTGGATGGACACATCCCTAGTGTGTCTGCATGTACCTAAGGGGGCTATATGACACACAGGTGTGGTCACAGTAATGGATGGCAGTCATCACCACTGGTTAATGTTACAGTGTAGCACCGGAAGGATCCAATTGATACTGGGTTCCCTACTACTGTGTTTCATTTTTCAGGACATCATCCAATGATTGCTTATAGTCATGCTGTTGAGGTTGTGTATACTACCAGACTGCAAATCATTGACTGATATTAATGGTATCACCCGCAGCATAGTGTCAACCCATGTCATACACACGTCTACCCATGTTAGTACATAACTGTAGTAGAATGCATACTGGCCATTGAAAGATGCAATGGGATGTTAATAATGTGTATGACAGGGTATGCCACACGTCCCATGTGTCCACTATGCACGTATATCCAGACAGTGTGCACCCACCATGTTCACAGATGTACACTTGCTAATCTGTACTGCACACATCACACATGTACTGTCCACTCGCTAACACATGCTGGCAACACATCACACATCAGCCAAGTGGCACATGGGTGGATAATACATACTCAGACCTAACAGTGGTGTAAACAATGCTGCATTGACAAACAGAGCTTTGATGCATAATGTCTGCTCAGATATACCTGCAAGGATGTAGTTAGACTTCCTTGTTGACAACTCGCTATTATTGCTACACTGCTATACTGTCACCCTGTGCATCAGCACCATGTTAGCCTGTCCCTCCATCAATAATGCAGATGACAGGAGGTGGCACAGGTATCATCATATGCACAGGGCATTTTGTTGTTTGCCAGAGCCTGACATTGACCCATACAATGGACATGTCTGTGTGTGTGTGTGTGTGTGTGTGTGTGTGTGTGTGTGTGGGACAACAGTACAGCATGGGCCAATGTTGATGTAATGTGTGTGTGTATGTGTGAGCCCTAGTTGTTTGCTTAATGTGTGTGTGTCTGCATGCACACAGCTCCACCATGTGGCTGCCATATACGGTGGTTTGTGGGACAGCCACAGAGTGTACCTGCTTGGCTGTACAGATCACTGTCTCTGGCCACGGACACAGTACCTGTGCCTGGCAGGGGTGCTACAGACGGTATCGGCTACCAACCCTGACTGGGTACTGTCATCAGAGGCAGAGGTATGAAGACTGGACCCATGTCTCTGCTGGGACTGGCCAGAGCCATGTGCACGTGGTCTACTGGGATGGACAATGGACAGGCGAGCCCCAACATTGCTGGGGCTGGTACTGCCACTACGGGAGCGGTTGTGAGCTGTCGGCCGTCCGCGACCACTGCCAGCTGTTGCTGTTGCTTTGCATGCGTCCGCGTCGATGTCACAACTGTCCCGCAGGTCCTGGCTTGAGGAAGACATGTTGTGGAGGGCATCTAATGTCTCCCCCCAACGTCTATCAATGACCTCGGTGTATGTCCGGATGGCACTGGCAAGGTCACGGATGCTGTCATTGATAGCAGTGTTATGTGCCCTCTGTGCCCTAAGTCCCTGCCTGGTGTACTGTTCTATATGTGCCTGAGCGTGCATTACAGCCTGGAACATAGTGGTCGTCGTAAGACCTGTGAGGGCATGCCTGCCAGGGGCAATACGTCCAGTGGTGCTCCTCCGAGAACTCCTGGACCTCCGCCTATGTGGTACCATTGCGGGTCTACGGCTATGGCTGCTGTGAGGGGATACACGTGCCATGGGTACCACACTCTCCTGGTCAATGCCAACTGTATGCTGTCCCTCCCCTATGGCCATTGGTGGTGAGGGATGTAATGGCAGTATGAGTGTGCGCACAGATGGGGTTGAACACTGTGTACTGTCGATTATCGATTGGTGGACCAACGACAGACCCTGTCAAATCTCCCTGTGCCAAAATACATGTTTCATCATCACCACTATCTGTGGCAGTGGCTTCAGGTCACCTGCTGCTTTCGCCAAGCCCTACCTCAGCACCTGTGAGAGGAAGACAGGAAACACACGTTACGGTCTGCACATTCACACATGCACACATGCACACAGGCACACAGGAACACATGCACACAGGAACACATGCACACTCCTCACTACAGCAGATACTCACACACAACAGACTTCCAAATCATACTCAATACTGGTTGAAGGTGGGTGACAGTATCACAAGGCAAACAGTCACGCACACATGTCAGCATGCAGAATAAGTGTTGCTCAAGTCCATGCAGTGTGAGTGTAGACAGCCATAGTTGATGACAGTGTACATGGCTGTGGTGCATGTGTGCACATGTTCAGTGACTGCCTACACCCTGGAACACAATGTGTACAAGGATATGACATTTCTGTGCAAGTATTACAAGCTCTGCAATGTCCAGTGCACCATCACACACAGGTATACATACCATGGCTGCATGTGTTATCTGTGTGTCACATGGATTTCCATGTCTGATTGCAGTGTCTGTGTCTGTAGCAGATAATTGTGGACACAGGTGTAGCACATGCATGCTATGTACACAAACGGGATGGGTGGTGCATGTATATGTGATGGAATACCAATCCTGGACATGGCCATTGAAACAGTATGGAGTGTAGTACCATTAGCCATCATCATGTATCATGTGGTCGCTCAAGGCCACTAAAGTGTGCTAGACCACCGCCTAGCAAGCTGTACCTGAACCGCAGTGCCGTGGCTAAGTTCACAATTACACAGCCACATTGCACAAGGGTGTGTGAGGTGTCCAATAGGGAGCATTGCCTAACATGACTGTGTTATGTGTTGAGGAGTGTTGCACAGCCCCATGCTAGGCCCCTACCCCTCAGGTATGGTATGTGTGGTGTGTGGATGACATGTGGGATACTGAAGTGAGACCTGGCAGCGGGTCTTCGGTTACACTATGTGTAGCATGTTGAGGTGTACTGCGTATGACAAACGTATTATGTTGTGTACATGTGTGACAACTATGCCTATCCAATGTGCAGTACAGTGTTGCCACATTTGTGTCTGATGCTCTGTGCATTGCATGTGAATGAGGCAGCTACTGACATTACTGAGATGTTTCACGTCTCACAGCAAACATGCACAGCATGCATTATGCGTAGGTGTGTTATGTGTACATGGCCGACACCTCACCTATGACATGCACAGTTCAATACCAAGTTTAAAGTGTTAACACACTCACCAGCATGTAATGTCTGCCCTGTTGTCACACCAGAGGGACCTGCAAGAATATGACACAGTTTGTCAGTGGCCACACCTGTGGCATTGCTACCGTGAGTGTGCTAAACTACAGTAGAACAACAGGCATAGGTGTACAGATACTATTCAAATTATCAGTATTGCACACAATACGCAGCACAACTGCTAAACACAGTACACATCTCACACATGCATAATCTAACAATACAGGTAACAGTAGTCTACAGCTAGGGCATGTTACCTGCATGCTCCATGTCACTATGCTGGTTGGCTCTGGCCTCCATGATGACACATGTGTGATGTTGTTGCTGTAGGCCAGGAGCCACTACACTTAGCAGCAGTTCCTCCACTCTGGTGAGGGGGGATGTATGGCCACCCCACCACCTGTGGCAAGCTGTTGTCTGTGGATATCAGACACATGCCGCCGGACATGTCTGATTAAATCACTGCAGTGATGGCGTACCTGCTCATATGTCCGGTTATGCATGCCTATGTCATTTACCTGACGAACAAGTTCTTGCCACAGTGCAGTACGCTCCTGCTGGTGCTGGCTGACCCTTGAAAACAGCAGGGTATAGTGCTGTACCAGGCTGTGGTGAATTTCCTGTTCCTCTGCAGCTGTGTAGTAGGGGTTCCTGTGATGAGCCATAAGCCTGGACGACAAGTAAACGATATGTGTGAGCAAGTCATGTGGCACACTTAACATTATACAGTACAGATATCAGTTAACTGCCATATATAGCATCTGTTCGTCTGTCAGAGGATACACACATTCAATACCACATATCAGTGCTCAGCCCACAACTGACTGACAGTGCCTACCACACTCCATATGACACACCGGTTTACACCAGTACTCGGCTCACTGTTTGGGATCCAATGCACAGCCTTGCCAGGGGGTACATATCAAGCTGATGCATGCAGATATATGTCATACATTGCAATGAATGTGAAGTACAGTTACAGTATAACTAGTAACCCACCCTAGTCGTTGATGCCATACCCCTACCTAACATATGTGCACAGTTGTTAATATAGCTGGCATACTGCTGTAACAGAGTATACATGTTGCTAGGTACACACGCAAACCCTGCATTTGCTAGGTACACACGCAAACCCTGCATCACACATGTGATTGCAGACATGGTACAGACATCATTACACACACATCAGACATTCAGACCATGCACAAATGTATGCTAACACAGATGAGCATTTGCTATGTACCTTACAGTACTGTGTGCCCCTACTTACAGATACCTATGCCTGAGGAATGTAATCTGTGCAGACTGCAGGAAACACACAAGACAGTGTTACCAGGGAATGTGAACATACACCATACGTGCTGTTTACGCCTACAGATTCAGGTGGTACAACAGTTCTAATCTCGGATGGATTCACCAGCAGTACCACTTACTGAGCATACATGTATTGCGTCAGCCTATGATGGGACACCATAGTCGTACACAAAGACCTATGTCACAACATATACCATCCTACTATGTCTGCATCCCAATAACTGACACATCTTTCTCTGGCCTCACACGTTGGACACAAACGACCATGACGGAAACAAACTCACTCCTAGCTATCACACCGTCACAGACCTTGCACACATTCACTGTCACACTCATTCCACCTCACATAGCTGGTATTGCACTGTGTACATGTCTGTGTCCATTGTGTCATAAGTAGATACTAGTCTATTGTCTCTGGGGCCTACAGCAGCCTAGCCATATGCTACCCTGGCCTGTGACACACGTGTAATTAGATTTCACTTCCTCCTGTCAAGTGGATACACAGAGGTGATTCCCAGGGCGTGTTACCTATCCCCCAGACAATCATCAGGGGTATGTCTGACATCTGTTACTGAGGAGCCTTGTTTGTTCATGCTGGGCGGTTTACTCCAGAGTTTGGCATATTTGCCAATAGGAGCCTATCCCTCCAGCATGTGCTGTTTAGTGATGTTGAGGGGACTAGGGACCTAGGCCGTGTAGCCCGGTGGGATTGTGAGGTGTTGACATGGTGGTTGTCTGACTGCTATGGGTGTGGCATGCCTCTGTATGTTTGGCAGAGGTAACCTCTGGGTGGCCAGTATACAACACACTCTAGTTGTGGTTATGTGAGTCAGTCTGCGTAGGGTATGTGTATCAGGGCAGTATTACCCTTTGTGAGGTATGTCTGTGGACTTTCCACTTGCTGTAGTTGTCATGTGAGGTACATACCACATGGGGCATTGTGATGAGTACAGGGGAACACTGACCTATATTTCCGTACATGACACATCGTTTGTGATTAAACGTACCACATAGACAGATTACAAGACTAGTGTGGCACTGTGAATATCAAAGGGGAGGCTACTGTCCACCTGTGTCCCATGTTCCCTTCTGACACCTTCAGTGTTAGTCAGACAACCACCTATCTGGTAGTTAGTGGGTAAAGTGTTTTGGAATGGGGTATGGCACTGCAGTATCAACACTGGTGTTCAGTCCATGCCTTGGTCACCAGGCACCTGTTGCAATACGTCTGACCCTGTGTCTCCGTTTCTCAATATATATATATATATATATATATATATATATATATATATATCTTTATATTTATATACATATACATTTATATATCACTCTATATATACATACATATCTATCTATCTATATATATATATATATATATATATATATATATATATATATATATACACACACATATCTATATATATCCATAGATATCCATATATATCTGTATATATCTATATATGTATATATCTATATATATCTATATATGTATATATCTATATATCTACATATCTATATATCTATATATGTATATATGCATATATCTATATATATATACATATATATATATATATATATATATATACATATATATATATATATATATTTATATACTCATATATATGTATATATATATATATATATATATATATATATATATATATATATATATATATATATATATATATATATATATATATATATATATATATATATAAAAGTATATATACACACATATATATACACATACACACATATATATGTATATATATATATATATATATATATATATATATATATATATATACATAAACATATATATATATATATATATATATATATATATATATATGTATATATACACACATACATGTAAACAGCCACTGCTGTACATATACATGCACATATATGCAGATATACTGGCCACCTTTCATGGTGGGAATATCAATTATGGAACAGTTGTGAGACATATGATTATGTAATAATATTGCACACTGTTGTGCAGAATGCATTTCGCTGTCCTTAGGCTGTATAGCCGTAGCAGACCTCACTGGCTGTAACTCAGTCCCACAGCATTTAACCACCACATGACATATACCTGCACTGCTTGCTGTTTTCAATGCCACACACTACAACCTACATAGATATGTGCACATAGCAACCTTTAAATACATATATATGTCCAGCCTTCACTAACAGTTGCAGTATGTCCCTTGCCCTATGCACATCTGCATATACATATAGATACGGACTGCTACCACATAAGGAGTGTTCACAGAATGTAGAGTACCCTTCAGACACATCATTCGGATGCCAGCAAATACATCTGTGTTACATACCTTATCTTTGTATTTCTCACCTCAGTCTGTTGTACCTATTGATGTTTTTTTATTTTTATTTGTTTAGGTCTGTGTCCTTCACTGTGTCTGTTTGTTTTATTTTTTGTTTTGGTTGGTCGGTGTCTCCAACCACCTCTGTTTTTTTATTTTTTTGGTTTGGTCTCTCCAACTGTTTGTCTGTCTGTCTCTCTCTCGCTCACTCTCTCTCTCTCCAGTTGCTGCAATGATATTATTGCATGTGTGGACAGCAAGTACAGGCTGCTTTTTAAGGTATCTGCACATGTGCATGTGATGGCCTCTGCACCAATTGGCGCCCACCATTTAGTAATTGCTTGCAGCCTGCTGTGTGGTAATTGCAGTTCTCACTGTGATTTCAGGACACTGCTATAAAATGATAGGTTAGGTAGGCATAGGCCTTTCAGTTTTGCAAGGTGGGGACCATGCTTGTTTGCTGTGGACACTGTTGTGTCAGTCATAAGGTTGGTATATGTCTCATATCTGAAGCTGGGTTGTAGCCAGTGAAATGCATGTTGTACTAAAACCTGACTGTTGCTTCTTCAAGTACACTCTTCTCAGTGTGTAAGTTTACTCACACCTCCTAATGCTAACACTGGATACATGGGAGTATGTACTTTCTTTTGGAATTAGGGAATTAACTGGCATACAACAGTAGTTATTGCAATGTATTCCTATGGCTTTCCTATTTTCCCTTTACATCCAGTCCTTGTAATGCATGTTATATTTCTTTATTGCAATGTATTCCTATGGCTTTCCTATTTTCCCTTTACATTCAGTCCTTGTAATGCATGTCATATTTCTTTATTGCAATGTATTCCTATGGCTTTCCTATTTTCCCTTTACATGCACTCCTTGTAATGCATGTTATATTTCTTTCAGCACCAAGTTATTGTATATATGCTCTGACTTAGTGGTACATCATGCAGACTGGTGAGGTTTGAGACTGACAAGGGTATTTTATTTTGCTGCTGAGTAATACAGGGGCCTTGTCATACAGAGTGACAAAGGCACTTTTAAGCAGTTGTAAGTGAGTTGGCGTGGGTTTGTGCGATGCTTAGCGATGCTAAGCAATGCTTAGCTTATTGTATTTTAGCAATACTAAGCTAAGCTTAGCTTAGCTCATTTTATGTTAGCAATAGTAAGCTAAGCTTGGCGGAGCTTATCATACCTTAGCAATGTTAAGCTAGGCGCACACATGCGCACACTGATGCAAACCTGCTTACTACTGTTTACAAGTGCTCACTCCCGCTAACCCCCTGCGCTCATGTCTTTGACAGAAAAGTAAATGGGGATATAGGAATGTGGTGATGAAGGGTGCTCAAAGAGGGGAAGACAGTAGGGAAACTAGCTTGGGATGTACACGATGGGTGTGGAGAAGGTCCATAGCTGCCCATTTCTTTACCAGCAATAGCTGTGCATATGCAATACATTAGGTGGGATATTTGAAACCTTCCACCTCTGAGAGAGTGGTGAGGACATCAAAGTATGTTGTACTACCAATCATATCAGGCACATGCACTGTTTGTGAACAGCTATACTGTCATTAGTATGTTACTCACATCTGAACAGTTTGTGGTTTGTGTTGGCATTAGCACAGTCTGCTCAGGATGACTGGACATATTTCTGTACTGTGTATGCCTACCTACACCCTTGGTTGTGCCTGACTACACGGGTATATAGTACCTTTGGGTAGGGGTGCAGAACTGCAGTGTGCATTATTTATTATCGTGTGATGTTTATCTTGCTGAACATGTAGAGTTGTTGTGTACCTGCAAGCCTATGAAGGCTTGTAGTCTGTCTGAGTAGCTCCCACCTGTGGACATATCCAGATGGTAGACAGAGGTCAGCCTGGTATTCTTTGACTGTGCACCACAGCAGTCTTTTCAGCACCTGAACAATGGCATTGTCACAGGTGGTTGCTAGCAGTACATGGCTACATCTTTTGCTATTTCTGTGTTGTACTTCTACATAAGGGCATGCTTGTGGAATTCATTCTACAGCTATTTGCAGAGTGTGTAACAGCAGACAAGTTGATATGCCTGTGTGTTTCTGACTCTTCCAGGCCTCAGATACTCTCACGTATATATTTGAACAGCCTCAGGGAAAGGTACATATAACTGGGATACACCTGTGATATAGTTCTGACATTTTCCAGTTCAGACTTTGGGTGATTCAGAGCATTTCTATTAATACACCTTTTCTGACGTGCAAGTGGTGTCTACTCTCACTTATTGACATTTGTTATGAAGTGAGATTCAACACCTTTCTGCCTACTGTTAGTACATTTCACAGGGAGTCAGAGGGGCACAGCTAATGTTTGTTTACTAATCAGGGTCATCACTGTAGAGCAGTCACTGTTGGGTGGTCTAGCCTGTGACCTATGCTAATATGCTAGTGTGTATCCTGCTCTGATACTGTGTGGGGTTTGTAAGCTGCTACTGTAACCTTATTCCCTACTAGCATGGCTGATTCTCTTTTCACAGTCATGTCATGCAATTCAATAACACCTGCTGGTTAAGGCCCACAGAACAAGATTTGTGTTATGCCATTCCTATTTTCCCTTTACATTCACTTATGGTAATGCATGTTAAATTGCTTTCAGCATTAAGTTATTGTATATCTGCTTTGATTTAGTGGTACTTCATGCAGACTGGTGAGTCCAAGGTCCCAGGTTCGAGACTGACAAGGGTATTTTTATTTTGCTGCTGAGCAATACAAGGGCCCTGTCATACAGAGTGACTAAGGCACTTTTAAGCAGTTGTAAGCGGGTTTGCGCGGGTTTGTGTGACTCTTAGAGATGCTTAGCTAAGCGTACGCAAGCTCACACTCGCGCACCCCCGCTAACTACTGCTTAAAAGTGCTTACCCTTGCTAACCCCCACACTAATTTATTTTAAAGAAAAGAAAATGGGGTGATAGGAAAGTGGTGAAAAAGGGGGCACAGAGAGGGAAAGACAGTAGGAAAACAAGCTCGGGATGTGCAGGAAGGGTGTAGGGAAGGCCCATAGCTGCCCATTTCTTTAACAGCAACAGCTGTGCATATGTTGAAAATTTGGAGTGAGTTTTGAGACCTTCCACCCCTGAGAGAGGGGTGAGGACAACATAGTTTGTTGCACTGCCAATTAGAATTATCGGTGTATATGTCCTATGGACATGTGTGCAAAATGGGAAGCTATGTATGGGGCATAATGTTTTTTCAGGTACAGATTGCCCATTTTCTTTTTTCAGGTGAGAGTGGTAAGTGAGGTAGGGGAAGTAGGTATATTTGGGGAGGTAAACAGACAAGACAAACAAGACGCATACAGGGGCGGAATCTGACACATGGGGTGGGTGAACACAATTGACGGGGAAGGTTGTTTGGAAATCACAAGCCCATGAGCCCACAGATGGTAACAGTGGAACTGAGATCCCCACTCACGGGCAGTCACCACTGCACCTTCACAGCCCCGGGGGTGGCTGTGCTGGGGGCTGAGTAGGACAGGCAGGCTCACCCATGAGAAGTGCCACTCTCACCTCAAGCTGGTGCAGGGGATCAGTGACTGAACACTGGATCTTCCTGCACCACAACCCAGACCCTTCGAAGGGTGACGGGTGGCCCTTCTCCGCCCACGCTTGCACGGGGGGATGAGCCCCATCCCCTGCAGTGCTTCCACCCGAAGGTGGCACAGGACCAACGGAGGAGGGGGATCCGGGCTGGGCACCAGAGCCACTGGTGCCAGGTGCACTCGCCAACTGAGGAGGGACAGGTGGGTCCACTGGGACCGGCCTTCCCATACATTCTGTGATTAGGTGTGTTTCATTACAGCATAAACAACAGCATTCCAGATTAGTTGTAACAGCATGCAGTAATATTCCCATTAACCCAACACGCCACAGTTCCAACAGTTGAACAGCAAACATAACACATGCATATATTGAACAACAGTGGTTATTCCAAAAGCATGCAGGGATGATTGGTAGCAACAGGCCACCAGGAATGTGGTGTTTGAACAAGGCACATGCATCAACATAAGTGCAAATATTTATAGAACAATTGCACATATATCCCAACAAATATTTAAGATTACACATACCCATTGAGGTGTGGAATTGCATGGTTTATGCACAAACAGTAGGGTGTAGAAAAAACCTCCGTTAACATCTTATAAACAGTTTTACTCTACACTACATTCCTAGTGACTGCAGGTGTATATTCCCTACATGTATTATTACACTTGCCACCATGCATTAGGTTGTGTAGTGGGTTTGGCTAGTTCAATCTATACTTGACCTATATCTCGCATACTAACTGTCCAGGATGCAGATGTTACTTCTACATATTTCATGGTTGCATTTATATTTCTTTATCTACATATGTGGATGTTTTCACATGACATTTTCACTTTAAATTGTACAGAACCCTGCATTTATTGAAGCACACTTACATTTCTGGGGAACATATTAGCATGCTACTCGTGTGCCAGATTTACTTATGCATGCCAGCCAGTAACTGACTGTTGAGGACTGTATATTTACTTCACAGCTACTAGCACTTCCATCACCCACTTTAGATGGTACTGCAGAACTCTGGGTTGCCAGCACTTTCTAACACATTACTATTTGTATAATGCAAGGGTACAACATTTCATACTTAGTGAAACAGACACACTCTGGGTTTTAGACCTTTATTAATGACATTACACACTTTTCCACAGGCTCACTCCTTTATTTGTTTTAACGGTATATATGGCAGACATGTTCACGACATATTATACCTTTATTAATTGGTTAGCACACTCTTTTTTCAGGCTCACTCACATATTCTTTTATATGACAGTGCATGCAGAGATATTATTCCAGACATTTGCTACCTTTCTTAATGGGTTACTACACTCTTTTTCTGCCTCTCTAACGTTTTTATCTGACAGTACATGCAGATGACTTATTCAGTCCATTTTATGGCTGTATTATTGGACTACAACACTTTCTTTCATGCTCTCTCCCATATTTTATATAACAATACATGCAGAATAATCACTAACCTGCCTGGCAGCGCAGCCTTAGCAGCTTATCTTCATAAGCTTGCTGATTCGTAACGCGGTCACCTGCAGCTGTAAAGTAAATGAAGGGATATTGAGACATTCCTATTCATTATACATACTCCATTTTAAATCCTTACATACTACATTCCATGGCTACATACTCAGTTGTGGGGCATCCCGCATCCCATGGGCCTCCTGTATCCACTGGTTCAGGCGGTCCTCCTTTTGTCTCTTCAGGTCCGCATGGTGGTGACGGACCTGCTCACCAGTCCGGGGAATGCCTGTGGCACTGGTGAGGTCACGAGCTAGCCTCTGCCTTGTATTCCATCCCTTGGAACTGGCCCTGCAGGAGTCTTGCCTCGTGAAGGTGGACTAGGAGCCAAACCATGTATTTGGACTCCTCGGTGCCCCATCTCTGCGCTCGGAAGCGCACTCCCTCTCCAAAACCAGACATTTTGACTGCAGATGTGAGCTACAATCCGTTATGGTGTGTATTCCCACCTGTGGGGCTTAAATATGCTGCATTTCCCACACTTTTTTGTGATTGGCCATTTTGTAAAATTCTCGGCTGACTGCAGACCTGCTTAGTAATGGTTAGACTACCATTCCTAGGTTTATGTATGTTAATAGTGGCTGTTTCCCTTTTGTTATGGCTTAGTGGTTCTGTACTTTGATTATGATGCAAAGGGTCCTGGGTTCAAACCTTGTCATTCTTTTATTTTAATACTGTGTAGACAGGCTAGGGGGTGTGGCTGTGTTAAAGCAACTTAGCTCTATGTTGCTCCCCTGTGCCCTACGGTGCCCTGGTTGGCGCGGCGTGCACGTCCGCACAAACACATTGCGCTGGGTAAAGCATTTTTAAATGTTGGGCAACTCTATTGCACTGGGTAAAGCATTATTACACTATGGGCAACTCTGTTTAGCTGGGTGAAGTGCTATTAAACTATGGGCAACTCTGTTTAGCTGCATAAAGCGCTATTAAACTATGGGCACCTCTGTTTAGATGGGTATAGCGCTATTAAACTATGGGCACCTGTGTTTAGCTGTGTAAAACGTTGCTTAACGGCAGGCTATTATATATCTGGGTCTTTTAAAAATATATATTTTGTTCACTGATACATTGTCCATGTCACTGCTTTTAATGAAATTTTAATCATATTTGTCTGGTATTATTTCAAATACTGATTTAAAACATAAATAAGAAGGGGAGTGGTGGGACTCGAACCGTGAATGCTTTTTCTTTGTGCATACGCTCTACCATTACGCTATTGCTATTTGGATTAGTTTGCATAAGTAGTTCTTATATGCTCTTCAATGTCACAATTGCTAACTGTGGTTAAGCAATGGGCACTTCCGCGCAAACAAGCGCAAATACGGGCAGCTATATCATGGATTTAAAAAAAAAAATACATTTTTTCCATTTTATAACTCTAATGGGGGTTTATAGTGTCAGGGAGTGTGGTGTTGGGTGCAAGTACATTTGAGCGGACTCGCTCTTGTCTGTTGACATTATGCTTTTTAAAAACTTGCAGGGGCGTGGACTTTTAGACTGCACGGCAGTCGGACACACCCCCTGCTTGCCTACTCAGTCCGTGTAAGACTTACGGATGAGTCAGCATGTCCTCATGAATATTCATGGCACGCTGACGTCATACCATTCAACTGCAGCCTCCGAGTAAGACATATTAAGTCTTACATGGAGGTTTCGTGAATCCGGCCCTGTATGTAACATGCACATTTCCAGAGAAGACACAATTTCAAATACAAATGTGCAGAATGTAATAAATTCTAGTTTATTGCTTTCAGAAGCTAGTGAAAGCATCTCACTGAGGAGGCATAAGAGGGATCAGAGTGCAGATATTGATCAACTTGGTAAAATAAAGACCAGCATAAATGATAAACAGACTTCAGGGAAAAGTAAACAAAAAATGCATATCTTAGCTCAAGTCAATGTTATTACTAATGTTTCAGGGCAAAATAAAGGAAAAGCGCATACCACAGCACAAGTCCATGTTGTTGCTAGTTCTATAATAAAGTACTTTTAGCTTATCTATATAGGATAAGGCAGTTCAGCACCAAACCAGACTATTTTATTGTTTATGGATGAACAAAATGACAATATTTCATTGTTTACAGAAAATAACTTATGGAATATTGTACTGATTAATACAGACACATGCATTACAGTTTCAAATAGACCTCTACTAAAAGACACAAGTGCAGTTTTGTCAGGATTTAAAGAGTCAAAGACTACAGCAGTAAACAGTTCTAAGTGTAACAACTCCACACTAGGTATGGACATGTCATCCAAGTTACACTGTGTTTTAGACTTCAGTAACAAGATTTTATGCAAAAATAAAATGCTACAGAATGTACAGTAGTGCACACAGATAACACTTGTAAGAATTTGTATGCAGTAGATTGTGCAAATGTACATCATTTGTAAAATTGGTTACAACAGAAACATGCAGATTTATGGGTTAAAGATAAAATAAATTCCAGTTCAGCAGCCCCAGCTGACCACATTTTCAAACATTATCTTTTCCTCAGAAAGACATATTAGGAGTGGCCAGTAAGAAAAAAAGTACCAGTTCACATTTACTAGAACATGTGATTTGGGGTATACCACAAATGACAGTCAAGTTCACTCACAGGATAAAGGGTTTACAGTTGCATTTCTGGCAAATGATTTTTTGTGTTATTGTTTTGTTTAGCAGACATTGTTAAGACATTTAAATTATGGTAGCAAAGTGTTACAATGCATAAATAATATCTTGATACAGACAGAGACAAAAAAGCATTCACAGATATTAAATGATGTTTTCCTAGTTTACAGAATGTAACATTTAAAGTGAATGCTACATTTTTTGAAGTGACAGTACAGTCAAAAGTTCAGATCCCATGCAAGAAAAGAATGCATCATAAATATTATGTGTTATTAAAGCCACAGATTTAACTTTTATGTCATACAAGTAAAGTTCCAGAATCATTTAACTCTAGTAATAAACATGTCAATATCAAGGTGCAGGTACTCCACGACTATTGAAGCCAACCATCAACCAAAAAAGTTTTATATACTTGAACAGCAAAAGAACTTTATTCCATGGGTTGTTAGCGCTTTCACGTCTACTCTGGATGCTTCTTCAGACTAGTAATAAACATGTATATGTAAACTATTCAAGATTGTATATATTTCATGCAGAAATTGCAGTTTACCAAGCACACCAGAGGCATGGACTGATGTAACTGAGTTATCAGATTACAGGCCAGCTCAGCGAGTTGAATTAAAGACAGTACTGTATGCCATAAAATAGTATGGTAAACATCAGTTTAATATTATTAGTGACAGTTTTTTGCAGTATCAGTTCTTACTACTTTATCCAAGAAAATTGTAGCAATAATGATAAATCCTTGCAGCATTCAGTAGTACTGAAAACATGATGTCAGCTAAAGGAACAGCTATATTAAGACCATGGGTGGAGACTCACACACACTGAAGAGTAAATTATAACCTGAGAGTCACAGAGTGAACATAGAAAGTTCAACAATTAATATGTCATTATTAACATGGGTGACTATTGCTCTACACCAATAGTCAACTCCTCCCTGGTTAGATCCGATCACAAGTTAATCACCTTGGAAATTCACATCCATTCCACCCACCCCCAACAAAGGTAACCACCATGACAAACTTCTCCAAAGATAACTTTGGGCTCTTAAAACAGAGGTGGTTAACTTCACGGCACCCATGCAAATAGAGAATAGTTGCATGACCGCCAAATCATACACCAATGCACTGTACGAACATGTACACAAATGCATGGATCTTGCCATACCCAATAGAACTAAGACGCTCTCCACAAAAAAAAAAAAAAAGAAGCCAATCTGGTGGTTCCCTGCCATAAACAAACTCTAAAACAGAAGGAGGAAACTGATGTGGAATAAGGTGAAGTCCCGACCCTGGAAAAACTCCCTTATCAGCCTCAACAAAAAGTTGAGATCCCTCATCAAATCTTCTAAAGCTAGCTATGAAAACAGAATTGCAGCAGATAGTAAAGACAACCACAAAGCCTTCTATAGTTATGTAAAGAATCTCCATGGCAATACCCAGATTTGCTCTGAGCTACTGCACAACGGTACCTCCTATACCAAGCCAACAGATATTGTAAACATACTGGCGGACATATTCATTGCTAACATTACCCCTCTCCCCCCAAAGGACCAATCACAATACTAGTAGATTGCCAGGCACCCAGTATTACTGCTGCACAGGTTAAAACAGTACTATCCAAGGCCAAGAATACAACTTCTATGGGACCTGTCAGTATCCCTGACTGTGTTCTACATGAACTGCATAGTGAACTGGGACCTCACCTGTATGCCCTGTTCAATCACAGCCTCACCTCAGGCTTTGTACCTACCAAAAGGCGCACTGCTACGGTCATCCCTCTCCACAAAGGAGGATTGACTACAGACCCAGGGAACTATCGCCCCATTAGCCTGACGAGTCTGATATGCAAAGCTATGGAACGCATCATCATGGATCTAATAAACAAGGATATAGGGAATCTCCAAACTCTGGATCCTACATGGTTTGGTTTTGTGAAAGGTAGATCATGCCTGCTCAACTTGGTCGACTTCTTTGAGTCAGTCACCAGAGCTGTGGATGAAGGTAAGGTGGTTCATACAGCCTACCTTGATCTAGCCAAGGCCTTTGATACTATTCCCCACTCAGGAATCATAGAAAAACTTACTAAGCTAGGCATCAACCCCTATATCACTAGGTGGGTTGCAAACTGGCTCACAGATAGAACTCACAGTGTGAAAGTAGCTTACTCCAAGTCAGACTGCCAACCAGTCACGAGTGGAGTCCCACAATGTTCGGTCCTGGGTCCTCTCCTGTTTGGGATATACTTCTCTGAAGTCCAGGCCAACATGAAGGGACTCTGACTGACAAAATTCGCAGATGATTGCAAGTTGGGAGCTATTATTAACTCTCCAAGTGATGTTGACATCCTACAGAAAGGCCTCAATGACACCAATGACTGGTGTCAGAACCATGGCCTTAAGCTCAATGCCAAAAAAAGTGTCTTTATTCCCTCTGGGAAAAAACAAGTTCCCTTGAATTACCACATTGATGTTAGTCCACTGAACACAGAAGGTGTTATAAGAGATCTGGGAACACAGGTTGACAGCAACCTCTCTTTTGACCATGACATTGCCACTGTGGTCAGAAAGTCCTTCTGTGTGGCACATCTTATTACTAAGGGTTTTGCAGATAGGAAGAAAGAGGTCATTGTCTCCCTGTACTCCTCCTTCATTAGGCCAATCACTGAGTACAATGCCCCATTTGTCATCTACCTCACTAGACACCTGCAGCAACTGGAGAGGCCACAAAAGTGCCTCACAAAGAGGATCCTAGGCCTTAAACACTTGTCCTATATGGACAGATTCAAAAAACATCAACTATTCTGTCTCATATCACCTACTTAGTTGCGATCTCTGCTTGACTTACAAAGCCATGTCTGACTCAGCTCTGTTAGAAATGTTACATCTAAAAAAATCCCAATCCCTCCACACCACAGACTCCACAGTCCTGAACCTCATTACCACAATCAACAGAACATGCTGGAGGGACAGGTTCATAAACCAGAGACTGCCCATGCTATGAAATAGACTTCCCATACATGTCAAGCAGAGCACCTCACTGGCCCTCTTCAAGAAAAATCTTGATGAGTGGATGGGAAATAGAAAATTCACCCCGGGGATCACTCCAGTGGCTCTACTCAACAGAGGCACTAGGAACTAAGGTTGGGTGGCATGATACCAGGGTAATCCTATGGGCTAGGCTTGTAAAGGCTCCTGGGCCATTAGCCTAGTACACACCTATGAACCTATGAACCTATGAATTTTATAAGGGTAAAGAAATGCAAACAATGCTAAAATATTAATACAGTGTCAGATTATTACTTTAGTTTTATTTGAGGTTATGACAGGGAAAAACAATGCTACTGAGGTTTCCATTTGATTTAATAATAAAGTCAACAGCCTTTCCATTTCACTGTAGTACATTATCAGTTCAGTTACAGAATTGCAAGAATGTATTTACTAGTAGCATTACTAGTAACTAGTTTAGTTCACAATAGTACATTATCAATTTGCTTTCAGACTTACAAGAATTTATTAGCAGCATATGTTTATTTCGTGCAGAAAAATGTAAATAAAGTCAGGGCAACAATCAATGCTATCAGTTTATAATTGTTAAAGCTGCAAATGTTTAAGGATCTAATACTGCTTTTTTGTGCTTTGCAGATATTTCTCCAGGTTGATTTTTTTCAGTTTGATTTTAAATACAGTCAAGAAAAATATTACATCAGCTACTCAGCCATGTACAAGAAATGGGAAAGGGGAGGTCTGGAAGAACTAATTGTATCTAGCATTCCAACTCATCAAATGACTCTAGGGAGGACCTTCCAATACCTCAGCAGTGACAAGGACAATGCAGAGTAAGGCCAAAACTTGTCAAGAGCTGTGGTGCACAACTTAAGTACAGCAAATGAATGTTTCAGTTATTTAAACAAAAGTGTTCTTCAAAGTTAAAATGTGATTACAGAAAATGTGCATTTTTCGATGTTTGTTTAAATGTCTTTCTGTTATCTAAATTCTTTAAAGTTCAAATGTATATACAACAGATGTGCATTCACACAAGTTAGAGTTAAACAATTGTATAACAGTACTAGCTTTCAGTTTAAATGTGCTTCAGTTAACTAAAATCTTAAAGTTCAAATGCATATATCTTCTTCTTCTTCTTTCGGCTTTTCCCAGTTAGGGGTCGCCACAGTGGATCACCTGTCCGCTCATGATTGGCAGTGGAGTTTTACGGTGTTGAGTTGCCAGCCCGGTGCTCAACCTTCCACAGAAGGCACACACACACATGCACTCACGCCTAGGGCCAGTTTAGAGTGTCCAATCTCGGGTCTATATTAGATGAATGAAAGTTCATCTTAGCAAACGCTCACATGAGTGAATATTGCAGAACTCGAAACCGCAATTGTGAGATCGCAGTAGAGTGAAGATGGGAATATTTGCCCTTTCCTCACTATAGTGCGATCTCAGAGATGGAATATATATTTAGCGGGGGTGGGGGGGCTGCGCCCCCAACAACTGCAGTTTCGAGTACCTGGATATTCGCTCATGTCAGCGTTTGCTAAGATGAACTTTCATTCATCTAATATAGACCCTATATAATAGATGTGCATTTATACAGATTAGAGCTAAAGCAACAGTACTAGTTTTCAGTTTATGCATTTATCTGTGTTCAGATAATAGTGACAGAAAATGATATTCCTTCACTAATAGTTTAGTCTCCAGAATATAACATTACCAGATTTCAGTTTATGCTTTCTACTGAGTTCAGATAATACTGACAGAAAAAAGGTATACCTTTACTAATAGTTTAGTCTCCAGAGGATAACATTACCAGAATTCAGTTTATGTTTTTCTCTGTGTTCAGGTAACACTGGCAGAAAAGTCGGTTTAAATAATCTGCTACATTCTGGACAAACTTCAACCCCAATCCCTGCTGCTACTATTGATAAAACCCCTGAAGATGTTTCTGGCAGTTTTAACCGATTCTTTACTGAGACAATTCAAGCCCTAGCTAGCCAACTACCTCATAGCTCCCCTGGTCCTGAAAGTAGCACCCCTAGAAACCTACTCGCATTCAGCTTCCAACCAGTCACCACTTCACTTATCCGTATCTTGATCAAAAAATTAAAACCCACTACACTTTCTGCTGATCATCTCCCTGCCGAGTACCTACAAAAATCAGCTGATGCTATGGCTTACCCCGTCTCAATACTAATCAATCGAACCATAGTAGAAGCTAAAATTCCCACCATCTGGAAAATATCCTATGTAATCCCACTTTACAAAGGAGGCAGCTCTACTGAATTCTCCAATTATAGGCCAATAGCTGTACTCTCTTCACTTGCAAAGATTATGGAAAAATGTATTCATAGACAACTCATGCACCACCTAATCCAGAATCACCTTATGGCAGACACTCAGCATGGCTTCCGTCCTCATCACAGAACTACTTCAGATCTCCTAGCCTTTACCAACACCATAAACCATAATTGCAACAATAATTATATATCCTCAGCCCTCTTCTTGGATCTTTCCAAGGCATATGATATGGTTGATCACCAACTTTTAATCCACACCCTGCAAACATTCTGTCTAGATACTAGAGCCCTTCAATGGTTTCAATGCTACCTGAATGGTCGACAGCAAGCTGTCCTCTGGCAGAACAAACTCTCTAACCTTCTACCTAACACCCTTGGAGTACCACAAGGCTCTATACTAGGGCCCTTGCTGTTCTCTATCTTCATTAACGACCTTTATACTGTCATCCAAAAGTTAGCTGTATCCAATATGCTGATGACTCTACTCTGATTTACTCAGCCACATCTCCAATAGATTTATGGTCAGCTACCCAGACCACCTTTAATACAATAGAAAACTGGCTTTCTGAATGTCGTCTGATCCTAAATCCCCAAAAAACTAAAATGCTGTTATTTTCACCAACACATAGGTCTACCGCTTTCACCTTTACCATAAATTCAAATGATGGCACAGTAATCTCCCCTGATCCCTCTACAAAACTATTAGGTGTCATCATAGACAATAATCTAAAATTTGACCTACGTGTTAACCAAACTATCAAAACCATCAATAAAAAACTAGGGTCACTTTACAGAATAAAAGCCTTCCTAACTCCTTCAGCTAAAATTGCCATAGCTCGTGCTCACCTTCTTTCAACCCTTCTGTATGCATCCCCTCTACTCTAGAATTTAAACAAGACTGTCCTTAACAAACTCTCAATTTGCTACAACCACATTGCCAGGTTTGCCACTGGGCTGCCTTTTAGGACACATCATTGCATCAATCTAAATCAGCTTGGGTGTCTTGAACTACCCAGCCTAATCCAGTATAACCAACTGATTATGGCCTATAAAATCCTCTATAATCCGGACAATACTCCTGCACTTAAAAATATTATCACCCCCTATAACAATCCTAGACCGCTTCGATCCTCTAACAAACTACTAATTCAGACTAGCAAAATTAATAACACAGCCAGTGACTCTCTCTTTGCAAACTCTATAAATAGATCCTGGAACTCTTTTCCAGCTGATATTACCTCTTTCCACCTTAGGTCAATTTAAAACTAGACTCAAACAACATTTGTCACTTAACTGGCTATGTCAATGTATCAAGCCTGGCTAACTCTCTCTAGAATGTGTAAAAATATGTTAACCAGTTTACTGTGTAATTTAATTTAATCCTGACTTGCGCTCAGGATTAACTCTAACCTGTAGAACTTGTTTAACTTGCTTACTTATGTAATCTCTGTAAATAGTCTGTTTGTAATATGTAATGCTGGTATTATGTAATGCTGTATCTGCTTACCCTTGGAGCTTTTCTCCCCGGACCTCCGCTGAAAATGGACATTTATCCAGTCGGACTATCCTGGTCAACAAATGTAAAATAAAAATAAAAATATAACTTAGTATTAGTTTAATTAGTTTTCAGAATATAACACTTGCTTTAATCTAACATTCATGAATATAATTCATTCAGTCTAGTACATTTCTGATTTCAGAATTGCTCAGTAATACATTTCTGACAGCATTATGTAAATTTCAGTCAGATTTTAGAATATAACATTTATACTCAGTTATACATTTCTAACAACATTACTAGGCAGTTTACAACACGCAATTATATCACACTCCACATTATTCAGTCATTAGCTTTAAGGGTAAAGTAACAGAATTATTTGTACTAGCTTGTTAAGATAAGTTATTTAAAGAATAAATAGCAATAGTTATTTAATATACTCAAGGCATGAAAGGTCAGAGTTAATTTGTTAATTAATTTACAGAATAAAGTGCACCTTACATAATAATTATTGCACATTAGACAGAAAGTTAAAAAGACAATGACAGGATATGCAAATGCATAGATCTGAAATACAGAAAGCATAGGTTTTTGTAAAAGTACTTCTACTATTGCATAACATAAATATTTACAGGACATTTAAGACACAAATTTAAAAGGCAGACATCTATTACAGCACACAGAAATTAAAAAGTAAATAGAATCATTAGTAACAAATCATGCTGAAACTTTACAGACACAAGTTAATACAGTACATGCTAATTATGTTTCAACATCCATATATTATAGGTGTAGAAAAGAGAGTTTACCAGTTATAACATGTTAAAGAATTGCCCATTTATAATTAAAGCATAACTAGACTTCAATCCAAACAGAGCACAAATGCTCAAATGACACCTAATGGTCAAAATTAAGTTCATTTACCAGATAAAACTTATTTTATATTAGTTGTAGTGAACATTATAGTATCCTCTGCAGACAATATTAATAGATTTAGAAAGTAATTACAGAGGTAACTACAGAAATAGGTACCTGTGTGTGTTCCGGTATCTCAGGAGGAGTTGTTAGATGTGGTATCTTTTAAATGTACAAATATACAATATTCTTTTTGCATAAGTCTAGAAATACAGCCATATTAATGCACGTTTCACAGCTTGAATACAGTTTCAATAAATCAGTGAAAATAATCTTCAGTCAAGAATACTGATAAGAATAGAATGTGCTGCACATTTGAGCACAAGCACATCTTGTTTGTATACTAACCAAGGCTAAAGCGGTGATGCAGAACTTTACATGGTTTTAATATTATTAGGAAATACTTCAGATACAGTTAGTGAAATCACTTTCATTTGGAATGATATGTAGAAAGTCATGACAGTGCAGTCTTCAGAAGGCAGACACTCAGCTCTGAGTGCAGAAGTCAGGTCAAATATTCAGCATTTCAGAATATTAATAATACTATTTAGGAGGAAACATATGAATGCAGAGGATTATTTCAGTATATCAAAGAAGTATTAATATGAATGCAGATGATTATTTCAGTATTTCAGAGAAGTATTAATATGAATGCAGAGAATTATTTCAGGATATCAAAGAAGTATTAATATGAATGCAGAGGGCTATTTCAGTGTATCAAGGAAATAGGAATATGAATGCAGAGGATTATTTCTGTATATCGAAGTATTAATATGAATGCAGAGGGCTATTTCAGTTTATCAGCACTATTTGAAACAGTATTTGGATATTGTTGAAGTCTACTTTCACTGTACATAACAAAGCATTCTTAACTGAACTACAGTGTGTGCAGACCTCATTTTGAAAAGTACAAGAAGATTTGGTCCATAAAGGAGAGACTGGCACCTATCCAGCAGAATTCTGGGTAATTAGCAGATAAAGAATAAAGACATTCATTCCAGTCTCATTCCAGTTTCTCCAGTTGTTTCTAGGTCATTCCAGTATTATAAAGTCATATCAATACTTTCAAATGGCTTAGGCAAATGAAAATAATTGAAAGATGTCAGCTCAGGACTCCCATCTCTACCTATTGGAGTCAGTCCACTGCACTTACACAAGTGTCCCTCCTCAGCGGTGCAGGAATCAGGTGTCAGTACAGATTTTCTCCAGAGTTCTTTTACACCACACACACAAAACAATGATGCATGGTTAATGTGGGCAAATCTGTTTGTTCAGTGTCACTACGTTTGTCTCCAAACCCAGTCTTATGACACCTGTTGCCCATCAACTTGTCAGCACAATGTCAGTCTATAGCTGCAAATCTTGCTCTCCATTACTATTACACTTTGACTAGCGCACACACACACACACACACACACACACACACACACACATTACATGTGTGGGTGAACACTGGGACTTTGACTCCCTCTCCTCAAAACAGTGTTGTAAAGGTTAAGAGGTGAAAAAAACTATTGGCAAATGTCAACTCAGGACATCCCACAAATGTTCCAGCAAGCCCATTGCACTGACACCACTATCCTCTAAGTAAAGCTTCAAGCCAGTGTCAGTCCAGCTTTGCTCCACAGTTCTGTTACTCCATATATGCAATAATTAGACACACACACACACACACACACACACACACACACACACACACACACACACACACACACACACACACACACACACACACACACACACAAACACACACATGCACATATGCACAGTTCCAGAATGTCACAAGATGATAATGCAGTGGCAAACTCTTTACAAAAAAGTGCTGCATGGCTGCTTTGACTGCTGTTTTCCTGTTCTCACTCAAACACACACACCTATACACACACAAACCCACACACACACACAGTAGCACCCACATGCTCGCCCACACACACACACACACACACACACACACACACACACACACACACACACACACACACACACACACACACACACACACACACATGCTTGCCCACGTGCATGCACACACCGTCGCCCACACACATAAACACAAACATATAAAGACACACACACGTGCACACTCACCCCTCCCACAGACAGACACATGCTCTTACCCCACATACATGATAGCGCATCTATATATTAAAAGAGAACACTGCTTCACTTACTCTAAAATGCAAGAATGAAACTTCATTAATTCAGAAAGTAAAGCAGTAAGCATATCAATGACTACAGAAATTGTAACGTGTAAAGGCATTTAAATAGCATTCAACCTGACTACTTCTAATAGGAAGGGAGTGGCATTCAGGAAATATCAGTCATACCATCTGAAAGGGGACTGCAGATATCAGGACTCCTAAGTGTACTTAGGTTTTGAACAAAAGACAGTAGAATAAGAAGTTTGACAAAAAGTAATGGGCTCACAGTTATGCCACAGCTAGCCATGACCCCCACAAGTGACTTAATTTTGCTGAGTGACTGCTTGTCATCCAGCCTACTTGAAAGGAAAGAAAAAGTATAACCACAGTGAGCCATGTAAAATGGACAAAATCTAATGTAATCAGCTTCTGGCATTCAGGAAGCATCCAAATACATTTCATCTCCATCCTTATAAATGTGTAGAAATTTACTCAGGATATCATCCATCATCTCACTAAAGGGTCTATATTATAACATCGAAGTTCGTAAACATCAAATGTTATAATATCAAACCCTAAACACCGAAATCCGCAAACACTGAACAGTCAGAATAGCGATTTTTTTTCCCAGGGAAAAAAAACGATATTCCGAGAAACATACACACAACACAAACACACACAAAAAACAACAATCCACACAAATACACTTAAAATCCTACACCTAAACCTAAACTAAACTTTACATACACTACTAGCTATCCACTTACATTAACCCAACCCTAACCCTAAGGTCCGTCACTATCGCACACTCACCTCACCCGTGCCCTAACCCTAACTCACCTAACCCTAACCTACACACAACTGCACACTTACCTGACCCGCACCCTAACCCACCTAACCCACCCCCTAACCTACACACAATCGCACACTTACCTGACCCGCGCCCTAACCCTAACATCCACATAACCGCACACTTACCTGACCCGCTCGCTAACCCTAACTCACCTAACCCGCCCCTAACCCTAACCTACACACAATCGCACACCTACCTGAACCCAACCTGTAACCTTCCAACATACTGAACGCTGAAAACAGCGAAGCCACAGCAACGGCCCACCGAATTCTTTCCCTGGGAAAGAATTCAGTGTCCTGCACCTTTATATATGGTGCTGGTTCTTTTGACTAAATCACATTTCACTAAATCACTATGAACCAAATAAAAATGGCAACCTCATTTGACTGAATCATGATTGACTAAAATTTATAAGGTCTACAGAGTGTCAGTATTGTTGTCTATTATGTTTAAATGGAAGCAGTCACTGACTTTTTTTTCCTTTTCTCTACTGTTGTGTAACTGCACAATTAGTTTATTTAAGTAAGGAAGTCTGTGGGGCAAATACCTCCCAAGTTGTCACCTTCGATCTTCTGAAAAAAGTCTGGTTGACATCTCTAAACCTTTAAAACCTGCATTTTGTACAGCAAAAGTCTGGAATATGATCCATGTACCAATCACAGCAATACATAGCTACAACTAAAATAATGCCTCTCTGACTCCTGGTTTTACACTTGCGACTCTCCTGTTTAAAATTTTAGCTCCTTCTCCTCTAATACCTATAGACATTCCATCTCTCCTTTAACTTGGTTTCATTTTTCTTACGTGTAATTTTGCTTTTATTCATTATTTCTCCTGTCTCCCATATGTCACAGTCACTACACTGTGCAAGGAGAGGGTTATGGTCAGTTGCCTATCAGGGCAAGGATCTATCAGATAAGCACTAGTATGATTTAGTTATAGCCCATGTGTGTACATGATTGGGGGTTGGTATAACGGTTAAGGTCTCTGACTTACAGACACAAAGTAAAGTGTTTGACTTTCACCTTTGGGAGGGAAAATTGCTAGGCTCAGAATGGCCTACTAAGAAAGCTAGCATAGTAATCTTGGCATAAATCACCTCAGCCGTACCTCCCTGAAGTATAGAAAGCAATACATGATGGAGCTCTCCAATAATTTAATCCAGGCAGGTATTAGCCTACCAGTGAGCAGCATGCAATCTTCTCCAAGGCTGATGCCACAAAACAAATAGAAGATATTGTCTTTGTACTCCCTGCAAACTCTCCTCACTCTGCAGAATATAGATGGCTGTGTAGTTGGTGAGACAAGGCTCAAAGAAGCCACAGAGAGCACACCAGCAGAGCAGGGATATAATGCCTGTCAGACATTTAGACCAGCTACGGCACAGAAAGAGATAAAGGGTGGAGGTGTCTCTATTTATATCACACTTCAAGGTGAGTCAAGAAATAGGAGGTACTTGAGATTCTCCACATACAGCTCGCCATAACCGAAACTGGGAAACTGCATGTTTTGCAAAACCAAGTTGCAGATTTTCTAGGTCAAACAAATGAGCACTGGGCCAAAAAAATGCCCCACTCTTTCTACATATATGGATAGATAGATGAATCTCTCTCTCTCTCTCTCTCTATATATATATATATATATATATATATATATATATATATATATATATATATATATATATATATATATATATATATATATATATATATATACAGGTTCATAGGTAGGTATTAGGCTATCGGCCCAAGGGCCTACGTAAGCCTAGCCAACAAGTTTCCCTGGCTTATGCCACCCAAGAAGGTTATTTTCCTGTGCCACTGTCGAGCAAAGACACAGAAGTGATCCCCGGGGTGTATTTCCTATTTCTCATCCACTCATCAAGATTTTTCTTGAAGAGTGTTAATGAAGAACTTTGCTTGACACAGATGGGTAGCCTGTTCCAGAGTATGGGAAGTCTCTGGGACAAGAATCTATCCCTCCAGCATGTCTTGTTTATTGTGGAGACAAGGTTTAGGTCCCTAGAGTGTGTAGCTCGGAGGGATTGGGATTTCTTTAGGTGTAGCATGTCCGACAGCTCTGGGTTTGACATAGCTTTATATGTTAGGCAGAGATCACCTCGGAGGTGGTCAGTGTAGGGCATTTGTTTGAGGCCAGTAATCCTCTTTGTGAGGTAATTCTGTGGCCTTTCCAGCTGCTGCAGATGTCTTGTGAGGTACATTCCAAAAGGGGCGTTGTACTCTATAATGCGTCTAATGAGTGTTGAGTAGAGGGGAACAATGACCTCTTTTTTCCGGGATGAGAACCCTTTTATGATGAGATGTGCCATGTAGAAGGACTTCCTGACTTCTGTGACGATGTGACTATCAGAGGAGAGACTACTGTTCACCTGGGTCCCAAGGTCTCTTATCACGCATTTGGTGTTTAGTAGATTGCTGCCTATGTGGTAGTTCATGGGTACAGAGTTTTTACCAAAGGGGATGACACTGCACTTTTTGGCATTGAGCTTGAGGCCATGGCTCTGATACCAGGCATCTGTCTCAGCGAGGCCCTTCTGTATATATGTTTGTATATATATAAATATATATATATATATATATATATATATATATATATATATATATATATATATATATATATAATTTATTTATTTATTTAAATTTGTTGACCGAGAGTGTCCGACTGGACGTGGGTCCATTTTCAGCAGAGGCCCGGGGAGAAAAGCTCCACAGTAAAATAAACAGACAGTAGTTACATAGGATTACATAGCGATTAACAATTTAACATAGAAATTACTTACAACATATTTACAGATGAATAATATATATATATATATATATATATATATATATATATATATATATATATATATCTGTGTGTGTGTGTATATATATATATACATATATATATATATATATATATATATATATATATATATATATATATATAT
The DNA here is from genome assembly GCF_019279795.1 of Protopterus annectens. Taxonomy (NCBI): domain Eukaryota; kingdom Metazoa; phylum Chordata; order Ceratodontiformes; family Protopteridae; genus Protopterus; species Protopterus annectens. Next base: position 1,546,735,537 of record NC_056732.1, on the reverse strand, counting down.
ATATATATATATATATATATATATGCATATGTATGTATGTATATATATATATATATATATATATATATATATATATATATATACAGATAGTGCATTTCTGTATATTATATCAGCTTCCCAAGAAATAAAACCATATGTTATTTACTGTTGTGAAAGTCATCTTTTTAAATTTGGATATATGGATGTGCATTCCCTATATCAGCATACCTAGTAATATTATGATGAGATCTCAGGGGAATGTACTTTCCAATAGGTAGGGATGGTAGTCCTGAGCTGACATCCATCAATCATTTTCAACTGGCAAAGCCACTATGGCAATGTTTTGCAGAGAGATGGGAAAAGCCTCAAAGTTGACTTGTATGTTGTGTGGGTGTGGGTGGATGTGTGCTTGTGGGGAGTGATGATGTGCTTTGTAAGTGTGGTGTAAATGTTATGCATTGTCAAGTGTAGAGATTAAGGGTAACATTTTTTTAGTGCTGTGTTTGGAGTATGGTTTTATGGCTACAGCTGCTGGTACTGTGTCAACATATGCAATGAAGAACAAATGAGGAATGTAGATCACTTATCAGCGTACCCCACAAGTCTCCCTAATTTTGGTTTATACTTTCACTATGACATACTCCCATTTATACTGCATTTTAAAAAAGGTGTTGAATTCTCATGAGCAAATAGTGACTTTCTTTGTAATTAATGACTTCCTTTTTCTTCAGAAAATGAATGCTAATTCATGTAGTCTTAGTGAGCTTACTAAATCAGTAGCATTGTTATTTTCAAAAGTATTTGATTTGGAAGCTTTCTCCAAGAATATGTTGCTGACAGGATGAGAGACATGCTACAAGTATACAACTAAGGCAAACTACATAAAGTAATAGCAACAGAAAATACTGGCTCACATCAGAGGCTTGGGAGGTCATTGCTAAGAAGAACATGAGAACTTTTTCATCATCATCATCATCTTCCCTTTTTCCCATTTTTTACATGGGGTTGGTGTATTGTATTAACTGTCACAATGTCTCTCAATTCACACTCCTGCCTTTTTCAACACTCATCCCTCACTGTCACAGATCTTCTTTCAGACAATCCATCCATGTCTTTGCTGGATGTCCTTGTTTATTCTAGCCTTCTTCCTGTTTGTAACAGATCTTCTTCATTAGATTGCCTTTTGCTTTTCTGCACATGCCCAAACCATCATAATCTGTTCTCTTTGATTTTTTTCTGCAATTGGAGCTACTTTGGCTTCTGTTCTTATGTCCTCATTTCTTCGTCTGTCCCACAGTGTGCATCCTACCACCCTACTCAGGTGCTTCATTTCCATCACCTCTAGCTTCCTCATCTGCTCTGCTTTTACTGCCCTTGTTTCAGTACCATACAGTAGTACTGGTCACACCACTGTCTTGTACACCTTACTTTTCAGCTTCTTTGGCATTATTCTGTTAGAGACTACACCTGAGACTCTATGCCAGCTGTCTGCAGCCGCTCTTGATTTTAGCTTTGACATCTTCATTCAGACTTCCCTTCTCCTCAACTACCCCTTCCAGATACTTGAAGCTATTTACCTGTTCCACTATCTTCTCTTCCATCTCAATTCTCAGCTTACTCTGATTTCCCCAATTTGCTGCCATTACCACTATCTGACCTGTGCTTAGTTTCATCCCATGTGCCTTCAGTTTTGCATTCCATTCTCCTATCCTTTGCTTAAATTCTTGCTCAGAGGCTACCTGTAATGCCACATCGTCTGCATACAGCAACTTTGTTGGTCTATCCCCTCTGACCTGTTTGCCAATGCAGTTCATCACCAGTATGAACAGCAGTGGGCTCAGAGCTGAACCCTGATGTACATCCACTCCCACTGGGAACCTCTCTAAGAGACCGAACACCATTCGTACTTGAGTCATTGAGTCCTTATTCTACTAATTCTACCAATGTTTCTGGGACTTCAAACCACAACAGTACTACCTAAATCAGCTTTCAAGAATGCTCAGTAGGGCTCTTTCCTCATCTCCATCTTCTTCTCAACTATCTGTCTCACTGCAAACATTGGTTCAGTTGTGATACATCCTGATCTGAATTTGAAATGCTCATCTTCCATTTTATATTCTGCTACTCTGTGTATCCGTTTATCAGTCACTGTCTCCAGAACTTTCATGCAATGTGACAGGAGTTTGATGCCTCTATACAGCCCACAGTTGTGGATGTCCTCCTTGTTCTTGTATACTGGCATTGAAATGCTTATTCTCCAGTAATCTGGGATACGTCTTTCTCTCCACACTGCTATGAGTACCCTCAGGAGCTATTTCTCCCCTGTCTCTCCCAGTATTTTTATCATATCTGCTGTGATCTCTTCTGAGCCTGCTGCTTTCCCCGACTTCATTTTCCTTAGTTCTATTCTTATTTCTTCTAGGGTGGGTTCCTCCTCTTCTTCTGTTATTATAGGCTGTTTCTGGGGCAGTACTGCTTCTGTGAGGTTTTCTTCATTCAGAAGCTGGTGGAAATACTCCTACCATCTGCCTTTGATATCCTGTGGACTGGTGAGCAGGTTGTTGCTGGCATCCCTTATGAAGGGTGTATGACTATGTTCTTTATCTTTCTGTCCTTGCCTTGCAACCTGATATAGTTTCTTTGTGCCACATACTGAGTCACTTTCCAGAAGCTGGTAGACTGCCTCTGATGCCCTGTTCTTTCCTTTCATAGCTTCTTTGTTATTCAAACAGTATTCCTTCCTAGTCTGGTCAGTCTTTTCTATCTCCTACTTTTTCATGCACTGCTTCTTTCTTTTGAAGACTTCCTGGACATTTGCATTTAACCACCGTCTTTCCTTATGTAGTCATCATACATGCTGTTTTGAGGTGCTACCATTCTTCTTCAACTCTACCTATTTCCTCTTCTTCATGAGGTGCTACAGCCATGAATAATTCCTTGAACTGTTGGACTTTCTCTTCATTCAACTTCCAGGTCTTCGGCCTGGTCTCTGTTGACCTTAGATGCTGCTCTGACCACTGCTTGCAGCTGAGTGTGGCAACCAGTGGTTTATGCTGTGAGCCAACTGTTTCACTGAGGATGACTTTGCAATCATTGATTCTACCCCAATGCCCTTTCCTTACTAGGAGGAAGTCTACCTGAGTTACATGTTGGTCACTCTTGTATGTGATCTTGTGATTGCCTCTCTTTCTGAACCACATATTGGCTACTATCAAGCCAACATGTGGTTTAGAAAGAGAGGCAGTCACAAGATCATGTGTTGGCTACTATCAAGCCATTTGCAACACAGTCTGTCACTAATTCTGATGACATCCCTCAGCCCACTTATCATTGGTAACTACACATACCTATTTCGCGACATTAGTCATTGGGCGGTGCAGTGGTTCACTTTGTCTCCTCACAGTAAGAGGTTCTCTGGTTTGATTCTCAGCTGAGGTGTCTTCTGAGTGGAGTCTGCATGTCCTTCCTGCATTCACATGGGTTTTCTCCAGATGGTCCAGTTTCCTCCAACATTCCAAAGGCATGTGTTTAGAGTGTTTTTCCCTGGGCCTCCACTGAAGATAGGCTCTGTCCTAGTTGGAATTTCCCGGTCAACAAATGTTAAATAAAATAAATAAATAAGAGGTTTATACGACTAGGAGTTTACTAGGCTATTGGCCCTAAGGTCTTTATAAGCCTAGCCATGTTATACCCTTGTTTCCTTATTGACCAAGTTGTATGGTCTATATTTGCAGCGTGAGTCTTTGATCAGCACCAACTGCCCTTATCCAAGAGGGACATATGTGACACCCCCCCAGGGAAAATTTATGGTCTCCCATCCAGTTGTCTTAGTTATGCTTAAATAGGGTGATTGTGGAGCTCGGTTTTACATGACTTGGGAGTTTGTTCCAGAGGAGTGTCAACCTCTGGGAGACATATCTGTCTTTCCAGCATGTCCAATTAATGTCGCAGGCTAGGTTAAGATACCTACAGCAAGTGAATCTTGTCCTATTTAACTTGCGGATGTGCAACATTTCCATTAGGGCAGGGTCTGAGACTGCTCTGTAGGCCAGGTACAAGTTGTGTCTCACCAGCCTATAAGATACAGAGTACAGTGGCAGGGCTTTCAGTCTCTCCATGCAGGTCATGTGTTGAAAGCCCTGAATTTTCTTGGTGAGAAACCTCTGAGGTTTCCCGCTGTTGCAGGTGTCTGGTGAGGTATATACAGAAGGGAGCATTGTATTTTATTAGTGGTCTGATGAGGGATAAGTACAGGGGATTTATAACATCCTTAGCTCTGAATGCAATGTCCTTACTTATCAGATGTGCAACATAGAAGGATTTCCTTGCCACTGTGGACACATGGTGATCGAAGTTAAGGCTGCTATCAACCTGCGTTCCCAAATTTCTCACTACAGGGCTTGAGCTAAAGGGCAGGCTACTGTTAATATTGTAATTTGCAGGTACATCCCCTTTAATGAAAGGAATGATAACACTTTTTTTGCATTTAGTTAAGTCCTTGGCTTTGGCACCAATCATTTGTCTGTGTAAGCCCTTTTTGTAGTATTTCAGCATCACTGGGGGACTCAATGATTGCACACAGTTTGCAGTCATCAGCAAACTTGATAAGCCACAGGCCATCTATGTTTGCCTGGATGTCTGAGAAATAGATTCCAAATAGTAGGGGGCCCAGCACAGATCCTTGTTGTATACCACGGGTAACTGGTCTGCTGGCAGAAGTGGAATTCCCAACATTGATTGCATGTGTTCTGTCAGTGAGCCAGTTGGATACCCATCTAGTGACATGTGGGTTAAGTCCCAGCTGCGTGAGTTTCTCAATGATGCCTGACTGGGGGATTGTGCCAAAAGTCTTGGCTAAGTTAAGATAAGCTGTATGTACTGTTTTGCCTTCATCCATGGCTTTGATGACATTCTCAAAGAAGTCCACTAGATTTAATAAAATTGATCTACCCTTAACAAAGCCAAATTGGTTCAAGTCAAGAGTTTGATGGCCACCTATGTCTTTGCTGATAAACTCTGTCCCTTTTTTAATTTATCCAAATCTTTTGGTTTTCTAATACCATGATGGGAATGGATCCCATTACTAAATCAAAGTATGATTAAAGTTCATAAAATTAGTATTGTTTCACTCTTTGATGTCAGCCAAAAGTGCTCTTTGAAGCACACGCAATGTGCCCAGCAATGACTCCTTCTGCAGTTCATACAGAGTTACATGTATTGGTAACATCTCGAAATATTCACAGAAAAAGAAGAACTAAGGTCCAGATCCACTCAGGAAACTTTATTTGAGGGCTTTCATCTCTCTAATGGAAACTTCATCAGAATGAAGTAACATTACCCAACATCCCTTATATACAAGACATACAAAAATCACCTGAACAAATAATTAAGTTTCTTAAAGCAACCATGCCATAAAGCAATAAAGTATAAAAGCATAGCAGGGTTCATTCCTATAAAACACACATAAGTTACATAAAAACAAAGGTACATATGTACTTGCCTTACATATATGATCTTTCCTAAAAAAAATCCAAACTTGTGTTAAAAACTTTCTCTATAAGAAAAATTGTGCTTTCAATCTTTTGCATATAATGTTAGGGACTGGTCCAACTAGCTGTGCCTGATCTATATCAATACTAAAAATGTTCCACTTATGCTGAATGATATTCTTGATGTTGTAAAATTGCTGGTTGAACTTGAAAATACCTGATTTCTTAAAAGTATTACTGTTTGCCTGTCTTATATCATTTTGAATACCTCCCCCTGTGCCAAGCAGAGGTAAAAAGTACCCACTCAACCTTTTGTTTATAACCTCTTTGAAGATGTTACCAACATAATTTACAGGATAACCCTTTTTTTCCAACATGTCTTTTAAGATGTTCATCTGTATAATGAATTCATCTTGTTCAGAAGTAATCGTAGCCAGTCTTACCCCCGTCCTTTTACTAATGCCTTCTTTTGGTGGAGGGGGTGACAGCTATCAAAATGTAAGAGGCTATTTGAATATCTGGGTTTCCAGAATATGGTGGAGTTAAACTGTTGTTTAAAAGGGTCTTTTTCAATGGTGATGTAAAGGTAATGGACAGTGGATTCAGTAACAGAATGTGTAAATTGCAGAAACTCAGTACTCTTGTCCAAATACTCTAAAAAATGGCCAATTTCTCCCTTGCCTTTCTCCCTAAAAAATATGATATCATCAAGGAATCTATCATAAAATGTCCAGTCCTTGGGAAAGACACTACTGTATATGTGTTCCCTTTCCCAATATGCCAGTACAAAGTTGGCAAAAATAGGGGTGCATGTGGTGTTTAAATAACTGTTGTTCAAAGGTTATGATGTTTGTGTCCAAAACCAATTCCATCAATGGTCTTAATGTAAGGATACAGTTGTGACTGAGTGTAGAGTACTGGCAAAGGTATTGGTAGAACCAGTCAATACTTGTTTCATGTGGTATGATGGAAAATAAGTCCTTTATATCTATTGTCATAAAGACAAGGTTGTCTTTGTACATCTTTTTGTTAATTTTAGACAAGCAGTTCCATAAATCTTTTAATATCCAAGGACAGTCTAGTAATATACCCTTCAATTGACCATCTATAAACTTCTCAATAGAGAAGGTTTTTGATGCTCGAGTGTCAACAATGGATCTCAGCAGGGGATCTTATAAATCTTTATGAATCTTGGGGTTTTCCAAATATTGTTGGTATTTTTGGATTTTTTGCAGACATAAAGTGGTGGTCTTCCAGCTTAATTTGCTGGTTCATAAGCAGTTCTTCCAACATGATGTCAACTTTGTTGTAGTAAATATTTTTCTCATTTAAACTGATTTCACTGTATAAATCCCCAAACAGATGGTTAAACATTTTGTTAGTATATGTATCATAATTCATGATTACAAGACCCCGCCTTTGTCTGGTTCCTTGACCCGTATCTCAGGATTTTGAGAAATGTCCCTTAATAACATCATCTCTGAGTTACTTAAGTTGTTAGCCTATCTGTTTACCCCTTTTTTAAACAGGTCTCTAATGTCGTTCTCACATAGTTTTTCAAAAGTAGCCACAGTGGGATACAATGTGGGGTTAAATGTACTTGTTTTTTTCAAACTACCCTGTTCATGCATACTGTAGTTCAACCCTTTGAAAAAGAAATCAAAATTCATCTTCCTAGTGAAGAGTTTCAGGTCAATTATAGTTTGGTCCAGGGAAGCTTTTTTGTCTGGCACAAAAGTTAAACCTTTTTGAAACAGTTCTGCTATCTGTTCATTAAATGCAATATTGCTGCAGTTATACACCTTAAAATCTCCACCTGTATTGTTCAGAATAACTACATTGGTGTTGTATTCATTCACTGATATCTGTTCCCCCTCCCCCTCTAGTTCCCACTGGTATGTGTGGGGTACTGGTAATTGCAGTTGTGATTGTAATTGTAGTGTGTCTCCCTCCTTCCCTGGTTCCTCAATCTCTCTGACCTCCTTGGGGGGGGGGTCTCTAAAGGGTTTGGGGTACCTGACATATTCTCACCATTACTATTGTTAGCATTGTTCATATTAACTGTAGTCACATTAATGTTACTGTGTGTCCCTTCCTGCCCTCTAGGTGGTAAAGGGTAGGCTCTATTCTCCCCATATTCCTTTTCATCTCCCCTGAGTTTATTCATTTTTCTTATTTTCAATTCTGTCATTGCACAGTCAATTTTCTCAAACATTTTAAGATAGTCAACTTTTTCATACTCATACAGTAAATCTTTTTTAATGCTTTCATCTACAACATTGATTTTGTTCAGTAAATCAGACATTTTATGGTTGTTGTCTCTAATGAGACATTTTAAAAGTTCATAACCATTTTTATTAAATAGTTCCAAGAGCTCTAGATGCAACAATGAGTTTCTTACCAGGCCAGTTGGAAACTTTCAAAGTCTAAGGCCCTTTGGTATTCTTTCAGTCTGGACACACTCATTGAGATAACTGTTTTCCAGTTGTAGTTTTCAATATTCCATAGTTAGTTTCTCAAGATTAGCCAGTTGTTCATTCAAAGTTCAGGTATTTTGGACTGGAGCCCATCTAAATTCATTTTGCCAGTCCTTTTTCCCTTCTAACCACTGAAGCAAGCTGTTTCTGCCATTGTAAAGAGCTCCACAGCTGTCAGTTCCTGTATTTGATGTGGGGCGATGCCATATGCAAATCTAGCTCTTGTGATTGGCTGGAATTCATCATATGCAAATCTAACACCCCTGATTGGCTAGAAGTCACCGGTTGTACTCTCTGTGCTGGTATAATACCAGAACTGTTTAAACTGCACATAATATCCCCAGAGTTGTTAATTCCTGCCCCATTCAGGCCCAAATCGATCCTATTAACCTGTGATGTTGAATTACAGGCTTGTTGGGTCATTTTCTCCATATGAACAGCCAAATTTGCCACTGTATTATTTAAGGCTTGAATGGCTTGAGCCAAAGAGGTAAGAGTAGGTGAATCAGTGTCCTCGGTTCCCTCCATACTAAACACAAGAATCCACAATACACACCAACTGATATTCACAGAAAAAGAAGAACCAAGGTCCAGATCCACTCAGGAAACTTTTTATTTGAGTGCTTTTATCTCTCTAATGGAAACAATCAGAATGAAGTAACATTACCCAACATCCCTTATATACAAGACATATAAAAATCACCTGAACAAATAATTAAGTTTCTTAAAATATCTAAATAGGATCATAGACTGTTTTTTATAAGACCCATTGCTCCTACTACTATTGGAACTATCTGGGTATCTGTTTTCCATATTGCTCTTGTTTCTGCTTGAAAATCCTGATATTTTATAACTTTGTATCTCTCTGTATGCAGGACACTGTAGTCACTGGGTGTGGTGATTTCAATGATCAATGTTATTTTTGTCTTCTTTTCTTAGACCACTATATCTAGCATCCATCTTTTGAACTATTGGTAATGGATGATCCCATGTGATGCAGACTTCATCATTTGCTATGATGCTTTGTGGCTCATGTTTCCAGTGTTTTTCAGCCACTTCAATATGATAATGTCTGCACAATCCCTAGTGCAACTGTCTTGCCACATTATTATGCCTTTCATTATACAGTCCTTCTGCCATTAGTATGTCACAACCAGCAATGAGGTGTGTGACTGTTTCCAATTCAGTTTTACAAAGCCTACATTTGCCTGTTTCTCCCACATGTTCAATGGACTTTGTAAACCAAGATGTACGGAGCCCACTGTCTTGGGCCACCAGTACTAACCTTTCATCTCTTGGTTTGAATTCTCCTCTCCTTAACCATTCCTGTGTTCGTTCCTGATCAACATGAGGTTCTTTTAGACGTTTTCTGTACTTGCAACTATATTTATGCATTTTCCACATTTCTTGCCTTTTCATTTGGTATTGCACCTTATATTCTTTCTTTTGTTTTTGGCACATTCAGTTGCTGCCTGATTTTTATCTACTTCTGTTTTAATTTCCTTTCCTGCTTGATGCCGACATGCTTCTGCTAGAATAAGCAGAGGTCATCTTAAATTTATTCTCCTCATGTTTCAACACTTTTACTACATTTGGGTCTTGTGAGGTCAGCAGATATGTGTGGAGTCCCACAATTGCAGATCTATCCATGTAATCAGTTTCAATGAGGCCCATCCCTCCTTCAGAATGAAGGCATGCACTGATTTTTATAGATCATTTGGTGAGCATGAAGCATCCTTCATGTTGTAATATCTAATCTATGCAACACATTTTGGGGCCAATCAATCACTCCAAAACTAACTGTAAGTTAGGACAGGAAGAGCAAATTGGTTTATGGCTTGGATTTTGTTCCTAAATGTCAACGCTGTTTTCAGGATTAATTTAAGTCTTCTAAAGTATTTCTTACTGAGTTTTATTCATGCTAGTTCATGTTTTATGGTTGATTCTTCATCACTTCCCAAATATTTATACACTCCCTCTTGCTCAAGTTCTTTTATATCACATTCCTGTCCCAGGCTGATATTTTCCTGGTGCTGCAGTTTTCCTGCTTTAATGGTTGCTTTTGCACATTTATCAAGGCAAAATGAGATTCTAATATCATCTGAAAGTGTTTTGACAACCTGCAGCTGTGCTTTCAGTTCCTCATCTGATGAGTTATCAGTTTTAAATCATTGACAAAGAGAAGATGAGAAGTCTTTAGACTTTGTTGTTTTCTAGGAGCCAGTTTATAGGTTCATAGGTTCGTACTAGGCTATCTGCCCTAGGGCATTTATAAGCCTAGCCAGAGTATATGTGGCTTACACCACCCCTTTGTATGAGAATACTACGCCCTTTTAGGGTTTAGTTTACTATGCCTCTGTCTAGTAGTGACAAAGAGATGACCCCCGGGGTAAACCTATGATCTCCCATCCACTCGTCGAGATTTCTCTTGAATAGAGTCAGTGAGGGGCTCTGCCTAAGATGGACTGGGATTCTGTTCTAGAGTGTAGGGAGCCTCTGGGTTATGAATCTGTCCCTCCAGCACGTTCTATTTATTTCTGTGTTGAGGTTTAAGTCACTTGTTCTCATGGCTCTGATGGATTTGGATTTTCTGAGGTGGAGCATGTCCATTAATTTAGGATTGGACATGGCCTTGTACGTCAGGCACAGATCACCTCTGAGTAGGCGGTATGCGACTGAATAGAGCTGGAGTTTTTTCAGTCGGGCAGCATATGACATATGTTTAAGACCCTTTATCCTCTTGGTGAGGAACTTTTGGGGTCTTTCCAACTGCTGCAGGTGTCGGGTGAGATACATCCCAAATGGGGCATTGTACTCAATCATTGGCCTGATAAGAGAAGAGTACAGGGGCACAATGACCTCTCTTGATCTAGATGTGAAACCCTTCATGATAAGGTGGGCAATATAGAAGGTCTTCCTAACCACTTTGGCAATGTGAGTGTCAAATGAGAGGTTACTGTCAACCTGGGTCCCTAGGTCCCTGATTACCTCTTCCGTACTTAATGGATTACCGCCTATGTGGTAATTTGTCGGTACCTTGTTTTTCCCAAAGGGTATGACTATACATTTTTGGCGTTTAGCTTAAGGCCATGGCTCTGGCACCAATTATCCATTTCTATGAGGCCTCTCTGAAGGATGTTTGTGTCCGCTGGAGTATCAATTATGGCGCCCAGTTTGCAGTCATCTGCGAACTTTGTCAGCCACAATCCTCCTATGTTTGCCTGTACCTCGGAAAAATAAATGCCGAACAAGAGGGGTCCCAGGACTGAGCCCTGTGGGACACCGCTTGTGACTGGTTTAGAGTCTGACATAGCTCCAGCAACTCTGACCCTGTGGGTTCTGTCCTTGAGCCAGTTTGCAACCCATCTTGTGACATATGGGTTTACATTTAAGCTGGTGAGTTTGTCTATGATGCCTGAGTGGGGTATTGTGTCAAAGGCTTTTGCAAGGTCAAGGTAGGCTGTGTGAACTGCCTTACCCTCATCAATGGCCTTAGTGACTGTTTCAAAAAGTCGACCAAGTTCAGAAGGCAGGATCTGCCCTTGACAAAGCCAAATTGGGTAGGATCCAATGTCTGTAGGTCCCCAATGTCTTTGTTTATGAGTTCCATAATGATCCTCTCCATAGCTTTGCAGACCAGGCTCGTCAGGCTTATGGGGCGGTAATTTCCAGGGTTCGTAGAAGCACCGCCTTTGTGAAGTGGGACCACTGTTGCCGTACGCCACTCTTTGGGTACGTATCCTGTGGTAAGGCTAAGATTAAACAGCAGCCTTATGTGTGGGTTTAGTTCCTCTTGGAGTTCATGTAGCACACAGCCCGGGACACCATCCGGTCCCATTGATGTTGTGTTTTTAGCTTTAGAGAGGGCGGCTCTCACCTGGGCATCTGAGATGTTAGGGAGGCTACACTCTGCTGGGATAGTTATTTCTCCTTTTGTGGGAAATTTGCACTGAACCTGTCTGCCAGAATGTTGGCAATGTCAGTGGGTTCAGTGTATTTTGTGTCATTTTGGACTAACTCTGAGCATATCTGGGAGTTTCCACCCAGGTTTCTAACATAGCTAAAGAAGGCCTTGTGATTGTCTTTTGTGTCATTTGCGATTTTTCTCTCAAAGTTGGCCTTGGATGATTTTATGAGTGATCGTAGTTTTTTGCTAGTACTGATCAGAGATGCCTTTCCTTTTAGGGATTTTGCTCTGTCATGTAGTAGCTTCCTCCTTCTGTTGTAAAGTTTGTTTATGGCTGGGGTCCACCAGATCGGTCGCCTGCCTTTGGGGGAATGGGTCTTGGTTTTATTTGGGATTGCATGATCCATGCATTCTTGAAGGTGCCCATAGAAGGCATTTGCAAGGGATTTAGCAGTGTTGGTTGTGGTTTCCACTGGCCCAGGGGCCTTGAAAGATACCACTTTAGTCTTAAGAAGTGTGAAGTTTGCTTTTGAGAAGTTCTTCACTGTGGTCTTTTGTGCAGGGGGTGGGGGCGGGATGTGGATTTCCAGTGAGATTAATTTATGGTCTGATCTTACCAAAGAGGGATGTACTTCCGGTGTGGAGCATTTTGTCCCCATGTTTGTGATGATCAGGTCTAGTATATTGTCTCCTCTTGTGGGAATGGTGACTAGTTGTTCCATTGCATTTGAGTTTATGAATTCTAAGAACCTTTGGGCTAGAGTGTTGGGGCTTGAGTAATGTTCCCAGTCTATGTTTGGGTAGTCGAAGTCTCCCAAAATGATGGTATTTGGAGAGACATTCATACTCTCCAGTGTCTTCAGGAAGGCTGTGTGGGGTTCCTGAGTTTGAGAGGGTGGTCTGTAGCATGCTACAAACTGTAAGGCGGTTTTGCCTATGGTTAGTTGCACCTGGATAGTCTCCGATGCTTCGTGCGTTGCCACTAACCTGGAGGTGTGGGTATCTTTGATGAAAATGGATACTCCCCCTCCTTTTATGGTTCTGTCCAAGTTTTGGGGCCAGAAAGCATGATATGAGGTAAAACCTGATAGTGCTGGGGTGCTCTCAGGAGCCTTGAACCAGGTTTCAGTCACTGCACAGACATCGATGTTCTCCATACTGAGAAGGGCTTCGAGGGCGTGCATCTTGAGGTTTAGACTTCTGGCATTGAGCAGCATTACCCTTAGTTTTTTTCCACTTGTGTTTTCTAGGGAGGTAGGTTTGTCATTTGAGCCTTGCCTAAAAAAGGCACTATGGGGGTGGCAAGAGCCTTGGCCAATATCCGGAAGCCCAGGGGTGACAGGTGCAAACCATCCCTTGCGAAGCAGAGTGGCTTGTCAAGCATGTCATCCCAAGCAGACAGACACTGGATCCTCTTAGAATGACACCAGTAATTAAGCCAATTGTTAAAACTGATCATTTTGTCTTTGTACTGTGGCATCATTCTTGGTGAAGGTAAGATGCTGCTCAGGGTCAGGGTCATACCGGCCTGGGCTACATAATCAGAGAGCTCCTCTATGTCTCTTTTCATGTAGTCCAGGGAGGTACGTCTCAGGTCGTTTACACCTGCATGTACAATGACTGAGACATATTTGTACTTGCTGTGGAGTGACCTGAGTGCTTGTGTTATGTGGCGGATTCTAGCTCCCGACAGGCAGCTTACTGTGACCCTCTCCTTGTTCAGTCTGGTGAGCAGGACGTCAGTGTGCCTGACTATGGAGTCACCTATTACAAGTGTGTCTGGCATGTTGTTTGGCCTTAAGGGCTGTGACTGTTTAGCACACTGACTTTGTGAACTATGTGTTGCATTTGCTATGTCTTGAGGTGGTGGTTGCTTGGGTGTCTGCTTTGGAGGCCTCTGTTGTTTTGGTAGATTTTAATCAGCCTCCGAGTATGTTTTTGTGTGTTTATGTGTTTGGTTTGCAGTTGTGATAGTTCTATGTGAGACTGGGTTTGTGGTGTGCGTGGTTACCTTCTCCTCCTGACTGGTCTTGCCAGTACTGAATTGAGAGAGCTCAGCCTCCAGTTTGGCTATATAGTTGCATCTCTCGCATATATTTGTATTTGTTGGGAGGAGGAGAGGGTTGTCTGTGTACATGAGGCAATTGTAACATTGTCTCAAGATTCCCAGATTCACCAGCTAAACAGGAGAGGACGCTAGCAACTGACCCTTCGACATGCTAGAAATAGTGAAAAAGATTGCTGTGTAACTGAGTCAGAAAGGACCTATAGGGAAATGGGTACTCAACAGAATTTAGGTGAATGAAGTACTTTTCGTTTGTTTAAGAGTGCTTTACCTGTATACAAAATGCTTTAGGAGCAAGTGCTGAGCTTTTCAGATAGAGTATAGGCCGTTTAGATTGCAAGTAGAACAGTTCTAAGGGAAAAATTGAAGAGCAGACTTGGCGGAGCCAGAAAAAGTTTAACCTTGTTTAACCAAGTTTAACCTTGTTTAACCGGCGCTGCACTATGCGCACGACCGCGCAAAGCCGTGCAAAGGCGGATTTTAAGCAGTGAACTACAAAAGAGCTAGGAATGGTCCCAAACAACCAATTACTAACAGCTTCTTGTGCTGAGGTCACTTCCCCCAAGGATAGGTAGGCTGCTCAAGGCTCCCCACTCCCACTGGTGAGCAAAGAAACTTCCTTTTATCCAAGTAAGGTAATGGACAACACAGGAACTACACCACAGCCCAGAATACAGCAATGCCTGTATACTGGTCTAAACTAGTCGAAAAAGGCGGGAAAACAAGGATTTTTTTTTTTTTTTTTTGTTTTTTTTTGTTTTTTTTGCAGAAATGCACAGAAAATGCAGAGACAGTGCATGCAACTAAAGAAAGTCATATGGAGCAAAGGATCATTTGTTGTTAAATAAAGTCATAGTGGAGAACTGTAAAAAGGGGAAGAATATATGTATGGCAAGGATTGACTACAAAAAAGCGTTTGATAGTATCCACATGGCCTAAGCTGTTAAGTAGACAGCTTAATGGGTTAAGGGCAAGGCAGAATAGTAACAATGACAAAAAGTCACCCTGGAATATCCCCCTTTGAATTTTTATCCCTGGGATAATAATTTGTCCCTTATCATGGCTTAATTGCAAAGTGGCCTGCCACTGTTTCATGGTCATTGTAATGTAGTCGGTCAGTGTAAGGTGTATCTTATACATTTTTAAGCACACTTTTATCCATGAATGTGGATACTATCAAACGCTTTTTTGTAGTCAATCCTTGCCATACATATATTCTTCCCCTTTTTACAGTTCTCCACTATGACTTTATTTAACAACAAATGATCCTTTGCTCCATATGACTTTCTTTAGTTGCTCTTTTGTTCTACTGCCATAATTGAGTTTTCTTCTAAATGACTATAAACTCTGTCAGCATCAATTCCCACGTACAGTTTATAAGTCGTCGGAAGGCAAGTTATTGCTCTATAATTTTTGGGGTAGCTTGCAGGTTTACTCTTAAGAAGAAGCATTGTTTTACCTGTTGTTAGTCAGGTTGGTGTCTGTTTGGGGTGCACATGTAAATATTTCTTACTCATGGCTAAATCTTCGTGCAAAGATGTTAGTACTTTTATCCAAAAGTTAGGTACTGCATCTGGCCCGGGATTTTCCAGTTAGAGGATTTTCTTAACTTTGTTTTAATCTCTCTGGCTGTTACTTCATCCCATTTCATATCCTGTACCTTTAAACATCTTATTCTGTCTTTTAGTTATTTTATCCATTTAGCATATTTGTTGTGTTCTGCAGTATCTTAATAGATACTTCTCCAAAATGCATCTATTTCTTCTTTTTTTGGTAGTCTTTCAATTCCTTTTACCTTGTTTCCCAATTCTCTATAGAACTTTTTTGGGTCATCAATAAATTACTTATTTTGTAATTTTCCTTTATATTTATCTGCATATCTTTTAAGTTTTTCTACCTGTGCTAAAATTTTTAGTTTGTTATTTGCGATGGTGCATGATAGATCCTGGTCTGTTCTAATATAGTGCATTGCTTTTATCACATCTATCTTTCTTAATATTTTTGTTGATCTATTTCCTCTTCTATAGTCTTCTAACAGTGACACTTCTTGCTTTAATTGCTTTATATTTTTCCTTATTCGATACTTCCATGATGGTATTCGATTTCTACCCTTCCTTTCCCTCACTACCCTGTGTTCCTGTGGTAGAACTTTATCAGTTATTACTTTAGCTGCACAGTAATATATCCTGTTTACTTCTGTTATATCGCATGGATCTCTATGGACAGTCCTAATTACTGTGTTCATTTATCAGACTTCTGACTTTTGGGGTTATATTGACCTTTCTTTCATTGATCTTAATATATCTATGTTCATTAAATCATGCAACTCTTCTTAGTTCATTTTCTTCCAGGCTGAAGGCACATCCTTTATTTTCTGTTTCCTGTGGGCATTCTATAAAAAGTTCTATAGCATCTTCCTGTGGCACTTTCTCTTCAATTTCATCCTGTGCCATCCATTGTTCTGTCATATGGGAACTCACTGGCCTATCAGTCCTCAACATTGACTGCATCAGAGTTTTCAGTTTCCTGTTCCTTCTCTTGCTGTCTAGCTTCAACTGAATGTTTATACTGGTTCCCTGTGGAAGGCTTCAAAATATCTTGATATGGCACCTGACCAATTGCTTCCTGTTCCACTGGTTTTCCCTTAATTTCGATATCCATTGTTCTATCATGTTTGTGGTGCTTTATGTATTATATTTTCTACACTGAATCTTTCACTTCGCAGGTGCTCCATAACTTCAATTTCTATTTCTTTAATATCTTCATTACTAATGTTCTTTTCTACTTTTCCTCCTAGTCTTCTTATTTTTTTGTTTTGTAAAGTTTTCCATACCCGGATTCCTTTGCCTGTATTTCTCTTCAAATATCTTTGGTGCTGCTTTTTTTGTATTGGTTAGTTTTGCTTTCTCCTTTGCATAAATATACCATATTAAATCTCTTTTTCTTTCTCATATCCATATTTCTTCTTCAGATGTCTCCTGATCTACCAGCTTCTCCTTATTCTGTGGACTCGCTCCATCATGCTGTGATGTAGTCTGTGTTAGACCTTTCACATTAAATCCTTCACTTCGCAGGCACTCCATTATTTCAACTTCTATTTCTTTAACTTCTACTTTACTAATCTTCTTTTCTACATTCCATCTTTGTGATATTAATTTCTTTATTGTGAAATGTTCCATATCTAGACCCCCTTTGCCTATATTTCTCTTTGAATATCTTTGGGGCCACCATCTCTATATTAATTAACTTGGCTTTCTCCTTTACATAAATATTGCACCATATCAAATCTCTCTTTCTTTCCCATGCCCATATTTCTTTTTTATACTTTTCAAAAATATCTGGATTTTGCTGTTTACATTTTTGCACTTCCTCAGATGCTTATTTTTCCAAACAGATCATAGTTTCTTCATCTATATACCGCTTTTTCAAAAATCTGTTGTATTAATGAACACAGTTTTTTATTTGAAGCTTCTGACAGTTTTTCCTGTGGAAGTACTTTTTTTCCTCTAATTTATCTCTTAATCTCTATGTATATCCTTTGTCTGGAAATTCTGGGCTTCTTGTATAATAGTAACAATACATAATTTCTTTCTTGTCCCTCAGTAGTCCACTCTGTCATGAAGTGAATACAGCATATTTACATATAAAGAATACGTTGGATGAAATGTTTATTGACGGGAGAATTGACCAGAAAATGTTTAACTACATGCTGACCACTTACCCTAGATTTCCAAGTCTTTTTGGTATTCCTAAAATCCATAAAGACGTTTTGGACCCTCCCATGCATCCTTTAGTTGACAGCAGAGGTTCACCTACGTATGCATGTGCTAAAGCTATAGATGTAATCTTGCAAAAATTTTTAGTTAATGATGTACAAATTTGTAAAGAGTCATGGTCTTTTTTAGAGAGAATCAATGAGTTACCATTTGACATCCAACATAATTTTTTAACTATAGATGTCAAAGATTTGTACACCTGTATTCCACATGAAATAGTTAATGACTGGATCAGGCTGGATTTAAGAGTAAAAGGGTGTACCAGAATAGAACTTGACCTAATTGAAGAACTTTTGGATATTGCTCTTAACAATAAATTTTTCATGTTTAATAATGAATTTTATTTGCAAAAGGTTGGGGTAGCAATGGGCTCCTCCTGTGGTGCTAGTATAGCCAATCTGGTAATGGCTCATTGGGAACACTCTTTTGTTTTATCTAATTCCGATTACAAAGATGTGTTCATTTTCTATACACGTTACCTTGATGACATTTTTATCTTACTTAAAGGTGACAGAGCCATTAGTGACATGGTAGTCGACTATTTCAACAGCACCACAGACTTCCTAAAGTTTACATCTTCTTTTAGTACAGATTCTATAGCGTACCTTGACATTTTATTAACTAAAAATTCTTCACTTCAGAGGTATACAGCTAAGATACATAGAAAAAGCACATATTCTAATGCCTTTTTGCATTATTCTAGCTGTCATCCTCAGCACCAGAAGTGAGCTGTAGTAAAGGGCCAGTTAGTCAGGGCAGCCTGCATGTCAAGTCTTGATGCCGACTTCATTGAAGAATGTCGTTTATTAAAAAATATGTTCATCTACCGAGGCTATCCTGAGAATCTGATTAATGAACTTATAGAAGAAGTGGGGTCCAAATGGAATAGGCAGTTATTTAAACCTTTATTAAATATTAATTCTACGAACGTAGAAGTGGTACAGCATAGTAGTGCAGTTAATGTTTCAATAGAGGACATTAATACACCATGTGAACCTACGGGTCATGTTCCATCATTTATCACTACTTTCAGTATTAATAGTAAGTCTTGTTATGAAATTTTATGTAAAAACTGGGCTATCTTTAAAAGTGATTTAAATATTTTCAATAAAGTTGGCGACAGACCAGTAGTCACGTACAGAAGGGCAAAAAATTTAAAGTCCCTTCTCGAGCAACGCCAACGCACATACCCAAAAACACCGGGTATGTTCAAGTGTCAGTCTTGTAATTACTGCCAATATGTTAGTGAATCTAATAGATTCATTATTCACAACCATCAATACTTTTTGAAATGTTGAGTGAATTGCAATTCTAAAATGATAGTTTATCTAGCACAATGCCAGAACTGTTTATCGTTCTACATAGGGAAAATGGTGAGACATCTCCGTGACCGTTTGTATGAACATATTTATGCAATTCATAAGAATAAACTCGACAATGCTCTGGCTAAGCATGTCAGTCTCAACCCGGACCACAAATTTAAATTTATGATAATAGATCAGATTCACGAAGATCCTAGGGGAGACCCTACTCCATTAAAACTGGAAGAATTAGAACTTATGTGGCAAGTTAGATTAAATGCGTATAATACCCCTGGACTTAATGAATGCTGTTCTATTGTCAGTGTTTTAAAACTTAAAAGTTTATCAAGACATATGTATATATATATATATATATATATATATATATATATATACTTTTCACATTTTTTTATATTTTTTATTCTTTTTGTAGTATACATTAGTTGATATATATATATATATATATATATATATATATATATATATATATATATATATATATATATATATATTCTCAGTAGGTTATTTAATCAACATTTAGGACGGTTATATTTTTATTTTATTTTGCAACATTTGAAGGTGGTTTTAAGTACAAACATGTATTAAGAGCATTTAGGCAGTTTTGTTTTATATGCCTTTAAATGCTTTATTACCTTGGTGCAGTTTTTAATTGCTTAATTGATGTAGTGCTTGTGTGAGCAGCTCACCTAATTGGTATATATACTTGTGATTTGTGTAATCAGTTTGTCTGAAGAAGTTTGAGCACAGTCTCAAACGAAAAGCGCTTCACATTTTATCTGTATTAAAAAAGATTAACTTTCATCTGTTGGTGTTTGCTGCCTTGCTTCCCTCTACCTGTTTTCGTGATGTAGTCTGTGTTAGACCTTTCACATTAAATCCTTCACTTCACAGGCACTCCATTATTTCAACTTCTATTTCTTTAACTTCTACTTTACTAATCTTCTTTTCTACATTCCATCTTTGTGATATTAATTTCTTTATTGTGAAATGTTCCAAATCTAGACCCCCTTTCCCTATATTTCTCTTTGGATATCTTTGGGGCCACCATCTCTATATTAATTAACTTGGCTTTCTCCTTTACATAAATATTGCACCATATCAAATCTCTCTTTCTTTCCCATGCCCATATTTCTTTTTTATACTTTTCAAAAATATCTGGATTTTGCTGTTTACATTTTTGCACTTCCTCAGATGCTTATTTTTCCAAACAGATCATAGTTTCTTCATCTATATACTGCTTTTTCAAAAATCTGTTGTATTAATGAACACAGTTTTTTATTTGAAGCTTCTGACAGTTTTTCCTGTGGAAGTATTTTTTTTCCTCTAATTTATCTCTTAATCTCTATGTATATCCTTTGTCTGGAAATTCTGGGCTTCGTGTATAATAGTAACAATACATAATTTCTTTCTTGTCCTCAATAGTCCACTCTATCATCTTTATGGCTCTTCTTTGGCCTATCAGTTTTTGTGATTTTTGTGGACTGCTACTTCCTTCTACAACGGGGGGGGGGGGGCATCTTCTTGGGCCTGATGAGTCTCTCCTTGGCCTTGTAGATAAGGCTGGTTAGCCTTATAAATCTATAGTTCCCAGGGTCTGTTGATGGACCCCTTTATGCAAGGGAATTACTGTTGCTGTTTTCTACTCTTTCGGGACAAAGCCAGTACTTAGACTGGTTGAAGAAAGTGCCAAGTGGTTCCACTAGTTCCTATTTTAGACCATTTAATAGATAGCCTCGGATGTTATCTGGTCCCATAGACGCTGTGTTTTTGGCATAGAGAGTGTGGTTATGACATACTCTTTCGAGATACTAAGTAGAGGACTGGTGACAGGTATGCTTTGGGGTATGTCTGGTGGGGACAGGGGGGGTGAAGTTTGCATTAAATCTGCCTGCTAGCAGGTTGGCGATGTCCTCAGCGTCAGTATGAGTGGTACTGTCCACTACTAGTTTGGCACAAAGCTGGGCCTTCCCTTTTTGATTTCTGATGTAGCTAAAGAATGCCTTGTGATTATCCTTAGATAATTATGCTAATTTAGTTTTGTAATCGGCTTTAGAGGACTTTACAAGATATTTAATTTGCTTGTTCAAGCTGTGGAGGGTGTCCTTCCTCTGTTGAATCAGTTCTCTCTTTTTCATAGACATTAGTTTCTTCCTGTTGTTGTATAACCTATTTATGCTTGATGTCCACCAGGGTGGCTTGTTTTTTTGTGAGGACCTTGTTTTGATCCATTCAGGTACAGCCGAGTCGATACATTTGCACGAGTGTTTATACAGGGCATTTGTGTACACCTTGGTATAGGAGTCATTATTGACAGTGGTAGAAGTGGGTTTGAAGCTATTGATGCTATAACTTAGAAGGCTATAGTTTGCTTTGGAGAAATATTTCATCCTTTTTGCTCTTGTGGGGGGGGGGTCAGGTATGATCGTTACTTTGAACGAGACTGATTTATGATCAGACCTTACCAGGGAGGGCAATACAAAGGGGGTAGTGCAGAGACCCCCCTGTGTTGCTGAGTACTAAGTGTTGTGCATTCAAGCTCCTTTTGAGGGTGCAGACTATCTGTTCCAGAGCATTTGTATTAACAAAGTCCAGGAACCTTAAGGTGAGTGTGTTTGTGCTCGTATATGACTCCCAATTGATAGAAGGATAGCTGAAATCACTCATGACTAAGGTGTTTATCTGTATAGTGAGTGGCTTAAGTAGGTCCAGGTAGGCAGAGTGGTTCTCATGATTCATGGTGGGGGACCTATAGCTAACAATGATATGGAAGGAGGTTTTGCCTACAGCTAGTTGAAATTAGAATAGCTCTAGGGAGTCATATTGTTTGACCAGTCTTGAGGTGTCTTTGTCTTTAATGAAGATGGATACACCTCTGTATTTGGTTCTATCACACTTGTTTTGAGGTCTGAATGTGTAAAAGGAGTTGTAGCCTTGCATGACTGAGGTGCTCTCTGTGGCCTTGAACCATGTCTCTGTGACTGCACAGATATCGGCATCTTCCAAGGTAAGGAGTGCTTCCAGTGTGTGCAGTTTCCGATTTGGACTCCTAGCATTAAGGAGCATAACCTTGAGTTTGTCTCTAGTGGATTATTTGTATGTCAGGAATTTTCTTGTTATGACATTGCCTAAAAAAGGCGCTATGGGAAAGGTAAGTACCTTTGGCAGTAACCAAAAGCCAAGAGGTGACAGGTGAAGACCATCTCTGGCAAAGCAGCATGGTCTGTCGACCATATCTTCCCAAGCTGACAGATACTGGATCCCAAGACTGACAACAGAAGCTAAGCCAAACTGTTGGAGTCAATCATTTTTTGTTTATATTGAGACATCATCCTGGGTGAAGCTAGAATGCTGCTTAGGGCTAAGGACATACCTGCCTAAGAGACATAATCTGAGAGTTCAATCATGTCTCTCTTCATATAGTCCAGTGAGCTAGGTCTCAAGTCATTCACTCCAACATGGACTATGACAAATTCATAATGGTACTTGTTGACAGACTTGATCAGATGGATCCTGGCACATGACAGGCAGCTGACTGTGACCTTTTCCTTGTCCAGCCCGGTGAGGGGGCATCTGTGTGTCTCACTATGGAGTCATCTATGACCAAGGCATTTGGTTTTGAGGTGTTTTGCCTTAGGGGCTTATTGGCTGAGACACTGTTGTGTGTATTATTATGTGTAGTGGATTCTGTTTGGTCTGCAGTATGTGCAGTAGGCTTGTGCTTGGAAGGTCTCTCATCTTAAAGTAGGCTTCTAGCGAGTACCTCCATGTATGTGGGTTTATGTGTTGTGAGCTTGTTGTGTGCAAGAGGTGAAGTGTGTGTGTGTGTGTGTGTGTGTGTGTGTGTGTGTGTGTGTGTGTGTGTGCTGACAACCAGTTTGATATCTGGTTTGTTGTTATATGAGAGAATTGATTTCAAATTCATAGTATAGACATATATCTCACATGTTATATTTGTTTGTTTTAGGAGTAACTGGTTGTCAGTATACATGAGGCAATTGCTACATTGCCTCAGGATGCCCATGTCAGTCAGGCCAGGTGGAGAAATGGTGGGAAACTGTCCATTCATTATGGCATGTATATTTTGTAGTAACTAGTGGGGAGTAGGTTAGATGGACCAGGTTTTGCTGTAAGACTAACAAAAAGTTGCTATTCTATGGAGGGCTAAGAGTATAAAATGTCAATGCTTCACAATGCGCAACTGAGTTACTTGCAGGACAGCAGTGCAATCGCTGAGCAGCTCCAGTAAACTGAGCACAAACCCACACAAACACAATGCTTAAACACAAGCAAAGTTAAATGATTTTTAACAAAGTAATCAAAGGGAAAGCCCAAGACTAAGTCTTATTACAGCAATCCCCAACTCAAATGGGTCCTTGGCTATACACTTCTTCCACAAGGGTGCAGGGGGGCCTTCTTAATGAAAGATGGCTGGTTTTAGTGCTCAGATGATACCAAGCAGTCTAGATTCAGCAAGCCTGAATCAAGCCTATGCTATAAAATGCAGAAGTCAACATGACCAAATCACCTAGAGCCATACTTTTACACCATTAGGAGGCTAGCCCTGCCACAGCATGCAGTCTGTGATCTATGTTCTCCTATCTTAAGGATACTGCACACCACAGTAGATGTCCAAAGCAGTTGGTTTGTATAAGTCTTCCCCCTATAGGGCACAATGTAGAGTCTGTACTGCTGCCCACAGCTTCATTCATTGGGGATTTTGAGATGGAAACACTAAGCATGTTTTTTTAGAGGTAGGAAGGAACCCCATAGGGACACGAGGAGAACATGCAAACTCCAAACAGGCATTGGCCAGAGATCAGGATTAAACTTTGTACCTTGTGCATGGCAGGCAAAGACCTTAACCATTATGCTAACTGGTCTCATTGTTATATATAGCTTGGCATTAAATAGCATAGTTCAGGTTATGCTATAATAGAATAACTATGCAAGAATAACCACAGGAAAAGCCAATAGGCAATATTCTACTGTGCACTTTTTAAGAAATGGATAGATTTGCCAAAACTCTGGACTGATGTGTGTGTCTTTTTTAGAAATATTCCTGGGAAATGCTATTCAGAAGTGAAGAAACATATGAGAGAACAGTTGTAGTGGCACATCAGGCTGCAATTTGTTTGGCATCTATTGTCATGCAAAGTTGACTGATTATTTGACTCTAGCCAAGCTGGAAATGTGAGACTGTAGCTCAGCAAGAGGTTCTCCCATTCAATTCTCAGCTGGAGCGCCTTCTGTGTGGAGTCTGCATGTCCTCCCCACGGTCGAGTGGCATTCGAAAGACATGCGTAGAATGGGCGTGCCTTTGCTGAAGGTTGGGCATCAAGCTGGCACCTCGGCACCCGTAAAAAATCTACTGCCAATCATTAGCGGACCGGAGTTCCGCTGTGGCGACCCCTAACAGGGAAAAGCCGAAAGAAGAAGAAGAAGCTCATTAAAGGAGGGGAAATGGGAGAAGTAACTTGGCTTTTTTTATCTCAGTAATTTGTTGACATTTTGCAAGTTTCTTTCAGACAATGTGAAGTACATCAGTAAGAACAACATTTGTAAAACTCGATGCAGACCAGTCAATGACATATGATCTGCAGACTTTCAAACTTGGCATTTTTTCAGATGTTCCATACTAAACGAATACAAGAGTAGTCTGAGAACAAATGGTAGGGTTACTTGTTTTCACAATCTGTGCTGCCATAGTGCATTATGGGACAGATTTAGCTTTGCAAAGGAATCAGGATGTCTGTTCCCATGAGGGCATACAAAGATAAAAAAAAATAAATAAAATTAGAAGTGAGTACTTATTTTGCTGTAGATAGTTTTATGAGGTATAGTAATTTATGGCAAGATAAAACATATATATTTCTTCACCAGTTGTCCATAGTGGTCCTTTAAAAGAGCAAGACTCCTTTTTCCTTTTGTGTAGGGAGTACTCAGCTTAACAACATTACCCACACTCTACTCCTGATGTTTTAAACATGTATTTGAAACACTGAGATTACAAAGACACAAAAGCTAGGCTATGTAATAAACAATGTACCGAAGACAAACACAAACATTTTTTTTTCTACATGACTTTTTCTCTGTTGCCTGCTATCAATCAAGCCTTGTTCCTTCAATACCTTTGCATGCTGGGGTGAAATTCAGTTTGCAAACATATCATCATCGAGGTAAACATGAAGAAGAGATACATTTTCTCTCTGGCAAACATATGTTCCCTTCCTTTCATATTGGCACTTCCTCTCACAATGGTATCTCTAACATGGCTCTGCATAGCCCTTGTACATGGCAATAGTGCTGCCTACATGTGCATCACTGGGCATGCCTGGCAGGATGGCATGCTGCATTCCACCCTCTGTTTTTTGTGAACTGTGAGGCCATTGCTTGCTGGTGACAAATATTGCAGATCATAGCTCTTTTCCTTCCCCTCATGATGAGTGATCCACCTTTGCTCACTCACTTCCATCCTCCCAATCAGGTTCCATCAGATCCCGGTCCTACTAACTAAACCCAGGCCCTCTGGGTCATAGTGAGTGCTTTATCATTTTGTGCCAAACAGGAGATGAGACTCACAGATTTTAACCTAGGCATTGCTGTACTAGTTAAAACCTTATCACTAAGGTTGAGTAGTATGGTGGAACACAAAAAAGTACATTTTACATTGCACCCTGGTTTAGCTGTCAGAAGGGCACTATGATCTTTAGAAGACCTTTGAATACTGATGTGATCCTCATACTTGACAGTCTTGCTACACAAAACTCATATAAAAAAGGTCACATTTCCAGGAAATGAGAGGGAATTAAACTTTGCAAAGAACAGATAGATAAAGTAAGTGAAGGGACCTAAACTATGTTGTTGCGAATAAAGAAATAACTCCTTAATGGTGACATAATACAACAGACCACCATAACAACCCCAGCTTGAGTACTACCATTTTCATAGCTTCATAGGTTCATAGGTTGGTACTAGGCTATCGGCCCTAGGACCTATACAAGCCTAGCCATAACAATTCCCTGGATATTTCTTCCACAATATTTACTTCTTTGACCCCTGTCTAGCAGGGTGACTGATGTGATCCCCGGGATGAATTTCCTATCTACCATCCAATCATCAAGGTTCCTTTTGAAGAGGGCCAAGGAGGCACTCTGCTTGACATGTATGGGCAGTCTATTCCAGAGTATGGGGAGTCCCTGGTCAGGAACCTATCCCTCCAGCATGTTTTGTTCATTGTGATGACAAAGTTTAGATCCCTGGAGTGTGTGGCTCTGAGGGATTGGGATTTCTTTAAGTGGAGCATGTCCAAGAGCTCAGGGTTTGAAATGGCCTTGTAAGTTAAGCACAGATCGCCTCTGAGTAGACGTTATGCCACAGAGTATAGCTGGGTTTTTTTTAGATGGTCAGCATAGGGCATCTGCTTTAGGCCTGTGATTCTTTTAGTGAGGCATTTCTGCAGCATTTCCAGGTGTTGCAGATGTCTTGTGAAGTACATACCAAATGGGGTGTTGTATTCTATAATGGGTCTAATAAGGGATGAAAAGTCCTTAGTGATGAGGTGTGCCATATAGAAGGATTTCCTGACTGTTGTGATGATGTGGTTATCAAAGGTGAGACCACTGCCCACCAGTGTCCCTAAGTCTCTCATCACACTTTCGGTGTTTAGTGTACTGCTACCTATGTGGTAATTCATGGGTACATGTTTTTTCCCAAAAGGGGTAACTATACATTTCTTGGCATTAAGCTTGAGCCCATGGCTCTGGCACCAAGCACCTGTTTCTGTAAGGCCTTTTTGTAGAATATCCACATCATTTGGGGATTCAATAATGGCTCCCAGTTTGCAGTCATCTGCAAACTTTGTTAGCCAGATTCCCTTAGTGTTGGTCTGTACTTCACAGAAGTAGATGCTAAACAAGAGTGGTCCCAGGACTAAACTTTGACCTACTCCACTTGTCATTTGTCTGGAGGTGGATTTGGAGTTGGCTACATTTACAGTCTGGGTTCTGTCAGTAAGCCAGTTGTCAACCCATCAAGTGACATAGAGATTTATGCCCAGTTTAGTAAGCTTATCTATGATTCCAGAGTGGGGGATGCTGTTGAAGGTCTTGGTGAGGTCCAGATAGGCTGTGTGGACCACCTTACCCTCGTCCACACCTCTGGAGATTGATTCGAAGAAGTCAAGCAGGTTTAGGAGACAAGATCGGCCCTTCATTAACCCAAACTGGGTAGGGTCTCGTGTTTCAAGGTTGCCAATGTCTTTGTTTATAAGTTCCATGATAATGCATTCCATGCCCTTTCAGATCAGGTTCGTCAGACTAATGGGATGGTAGTTCCCAGGATCCAAGGTGGATCCCCCCTTGTGAAGTGGTATAACTGTAGCTGTGCACCGCTCAGTGGGCACGAAGCCTGAGGTGAGGCTATGATTAAACATGACACTTAGGTGAGGTGCCAGTTCATTTTGTAGTTCATGTAGTACACAGCCAGGATGTCATCTGGTCCAATGGATGTTATATTTTTAACTTTGTAAAGTGCAGTTTCTACCTGTGTGGCCATGATTATCAGAATTTGGCAATCTTTTGGTATTGAGATGGGCCCTTTAGGGGATGAGAGGGGGGTGAAGTTGGAACTAAATCTATCTGTCAGGATATTGGCAATATCCTTGGGATCAGTATATTCAATGCCATTCTGTTGTAGTTCAGAGCAGATCTGAGCATTGCCATTTAGATTCTTGACATAACTATAGAATGCCTTGTGGTTGTCTTTAGAATCTTTGGCAATTTTATTTTCATAACTAGCTTTGGAGTATTTTATGAGGGCTCTCAGCTTCTTACTGAGGGTGGTAAGGGAGGTTTTGCATCCTGGGAATTTTCTCTTTTCTGCAACAGTTTCTTCCTTCTGTTGTATAGTTTGTTTATCGCAAGGGACCACCAGATTGGCTTTCTTTTTTGGAGGAGAGCGTCTTGGTTCTATTTGGGATGGCATGATTAATGCACGAGTGGATGTGCTCATACAGTGCCTTAGTGTAAGATTCAGCAGTCAAACATTCAGCTTCCATCTGCATGGGTGTAATGAAGTTTGTCACTTCTGATTTGAGTAACATGAAGCTGGCTTTGGAGAAGTTTTTTATGGAGGTTTCCTTACTGGGGGGTGGGGGTGGGATGTGGATGTCAAGGGTGATTAGCTTATGGTCAGAACCTACCAATGAGGTGGTGACCACTGGAGTGGAGCATCTATTTCCCATCTTGGTAATGATGAGGTCTAGGATATTGGAGCCCCTGGTGGGACAATGGATTAGTTGATCCAGGGAGTTGGAATTTACGAATTCCAAGAACCATTGGGAAAAGGTGTTGGTACCCGTGTAGTTTTCCCAGTTAATGGTAAGGTAGTTGAAATCACACAGTATTAGGGTGTTTGGTTGTATCTTAATTTTTTCCAGTATGTTTAGAAAGATGTAGTGAGAATCTTGGGGCATGGTGGGGGATCTATAGCAAGCTACAATTTGATTTGCAGTCTTACCTAGTATTAGTTGCACCTGGAGAATTTCAGATGCATTGTGTTGGGCAACTAGCCTCGAGGTGTGAATATCCTTGGTGAATATGGGCATTCCTCCACCTTTAGTGTTTCGATCTTGGTTTGGTGGTCGAAAAGTGTGGTAAGAGTTGTAGCCTGGTATTGCAGGGGTGCTTTCTGGAGCCTTGCACTAGGTCTGAGTTACTGCACAGATACTGATGTTCTCCATTTTTAGGAGTGCCTTGAGAGAGTGCATTTTGAGGTTTAGACTTCTAGCATTGAGTAGCATTACCTTCAGATTTTGAATACTTGTATCTGTTAAGGTGGTGGTTTTGTCCTTTGAAGTTTGCCTAAAAAAGGCACTATAGGGGTGGCAAGAGCTTTAGCCAGTAGCCTGAATCCCAGGAGCAACAGGTGCAGACCATCTGTGTCAAAGCATTGTGGTTTGTCGATCATGTCGTCCCAGGCAGACACTGGGTCCCCTTTGAATGACACCAGAAGGTTAGTCAATTGTTGAAATCAATAATTTTGTCCTTATACTGTGGTATCATTCTGGGCGAAGACACGATGCTACTCAGTGCTAGGGTCATACCTGCCTTGGCCACATGATCCTAGATCTCTTCCATGTCTCTTTTTATGTAGTCCAGGGAGGTACATCTCAAGTCATTCACTCCAACATGGACAATGACAGAGTCATATCTGTACTTTTTGTGGAGTGGCTTGAGTGCATGCATTATGCGGTGGATCCTGGCACCTGACAGGCAGCTTACTGTAATTTTCTCCTTGTTCAGCCTGGTGAGTGGGACATCAGTGTGCCTTACTAAAGAGTCACCTATGACTAAAGTGTTGGGTACGTTGTCTTGCCTTAGGGCCTGTTGTTGGGTGGCACACTGGTGTTGTGAGCTATGTGTCACTTTCGTTGTGACTGGTGTTTGCGTTTCAGCTTCTGCCACACTAAAAACCATAGCAACAGCATACAATGATAGTGAGAGATTATATAGCATCTGCTGAAAATGTTCCAAATTAAAATTTATGCTGCTTTTCCTCCACATTTTCTGCCATTCAGCAGGGCTCAACACAAAGGTGAAGTTCAGTAAACTAGGATCAGGGAACAAGCCCCAGATTAGGAACTGTTGCAGGCCTAACACCAGTAGAAGAGATGGAAGCCAGCTAAAATGAGTTTAATTAAAGGTGTCAAAGAGCTGTGAGACACTTTGTTCTGACCTCTAATAAATAATGGTATGATACGAAGCTAGAAATGAAGCAAGACTGAGCCACCCTGTTGGGGATACACAGCAAAAGCAAAATGCACTGCCTTATTTTCAGCATCTCGTGTCTTCAAAAAGAATTCTTCTATGAAGTTTTAGTTTTTATACCATTCAAGACCATATTTAAAGGATAAAGTATCCTGGAAATATTGCCTATTTGAATATTTGAATTATTGTTTTTATCTTGCAACACTGTAACCTATATAATAAGGCTTACAAGCATTAAGTACTGACAAAAAATACAAGTTAACTGACATTAAACAAAATTATTAAACCGACATTATCAAATACATACAAACAACACGTTTAATGTATTTAATGTTTAATTGGATATTGTACGTTGTTACACTGGGATGTAACCCAAGCAAAGCCTGTAACTGGTCATTTTTACTCAGGATTCAGTGCTGGTAAACAAACACATAAGCAAACAGATAAAGAAATAATGCCCCTTGTGACATCATTGCTAACAACAATTACTACTACGAAGTCGATACTAGCCTGTAATAACTTAATTTAATCAGTCTAAGGCGGTCTGGGTTAATTTTCCTGGAAAAAGATCAATATTACTTGTATGCGCCTGAATATTTGTTTTAAATTTTTTCTTTATGCTTTCCTCCTGATTATTTTGTTTTCATTTTTTGCTATCCTCTTCCCATCCAGATGAGCGGACTTGCTTTTGACTTGCACCATTTTCTTAACTGTTACTTCTCTATAGCCTGAGGGAGTCTGCGTCTCCAATTTGCCAGCGACACATTAGTTCATTCTGGTGAAACTGTTGGTGTAAACACATCTCAGTGCAAAAGCACTTCCAACACACTTTTTTAACCAGCGCATCTTAAACAGCCCTCTATCTCTTATTCAACCTAATTAAGCACTGAAAAGCGTACATCTGTGGCTAATATAAAATCAGTGCCGTACACTAATTTAAAATCAGTGCTGTACAGCTAATATAAAATCAGTGCTGTACACTCCAACACTTAAGTAGTGACTTAGCTGGAGAACCCGGAACCCTCTCAGTTACACTCACCATCAATAGGATGGCATTCCACAATTTAAGGCAGATCTAGCAGGGTCTGCGTACTAGCTACTAATAGCGTTGGGTGAGGACTGAGCTTGCACCTAGCCTCGCTTCTCAACTCACTTTTTCCTACTGCAGTGTCCTCTGAATTAACGTGGGTAGTATAGCTTATTTTTCCCTGTTTAGATATCATACCTTAGGAGCCATCTTGCCTTTTTGCTTTCATGTATTTCTATTTGTCTGCATAACTGCTCTACTGAATTATATGCATTCTTGAAAATAGCCTATTACAGTCCTTACGTGCCATAGCCTACTGCATAGACTATTGTGTTTCTGCCTGTTTCCTATACTGCACATGTTAACAATATATGTGATCTAGCCTGTTACCTAAATTACAAGTGTTAAATGTTAGTCTACCAACTGAATTGCTGCATTGCCATGTCAACTAGAAGTCTGTTGCTCTGAAATGAATGATGTGCTGCATATTTGTATTGTCTGAAATGCCTATATCTTGTATCCAAATTAACCTGGTTTCTCCCTACTCTATTTCTTTTTCTTTTCTCTCCAACCCTCCCAGCTTTCTTACCTTCTAACACTGCTCTAAGACTAAAGGACCATCCCTCAGTGACGAATAAGGACAACAGGCAAACAATTCCAGCCTCTCCAATAAGAAGTAAAATCTACTTGCTGTCCTATACCAGAGGCCTGTACCTTGGGAAGCAATAAAGTACGTGTTTCCCCCACTAAGTAGTAAAGCTGATACTTTCTCAAAAATATTTTTTTTCCAATATGTATTAAAAGTCTGCTACCTAGCCAGGTTACCCAGCAGCCATACCCCTCCTTAGCCCTGCATAACTCGTTCTCTTGGCCTTGCTTATCCACCTATAACTGTAAAGTGCCCCTCCTCTCCCTTTATAAGAGCTGTCTCTGATCTCAGTCTCTCCCTTCACCACAGCATAGCTCTTACACACTTCTTTTTTCCTTCCAGGCTAACTCCCTCTACTAGTCCTGCTTTATACTTTCACCCTTCTTTGTCTCCCTGCAATTATTTCCCAAGTACAGCTTTGTTGTACTAAACTGCCTATATACCTCGTAGTCTACTTGCTGCAGTCCTCTACTTTCTGCCCTTTGCTACCCCTCTTCTTCACCACTTCAGATTATCTCACCCTACACTCACCCTTACTTACCAGTAAGGTGAACTGCAGTAGCATGCTGCTCACTGAGTGTTCTCTCAGACTCTCTCCTCCATACCTGTCTGAACCCAGTCTGTTCACCCTGCGGGCTCACTCCGCTCCCCTACCCTGCCCCCAAATTCCACCAGCCCCCAGCACTCCTACATTTATTCCTCCATCTCTCCTCCCACTTATTCCAATTATCCAATAGCTCTTCTTCCCACCTTACAACTGCTCTTAATCCACCCACTCTAATTTACCTAACTTCAGCTTCTCCTATTCACTCCTCCTACCCAATCTCCTCCCTCTCCTCTCATACACCTCCTCTATCACCTCTCTCTCAATATTCCTATTCCCTATATCCCTTACTACTATATTCCTGCCTCCTTCATATAACTTCAGACAAACCACTTCTCTCTCCAATATCATTCTTCATCTTCAAATATACTCTCTACTTCAACTGACATTCCTATCTCTCCTCCCCCTTTGCATAATCATGGTTTCCTCAATCCTCCAGCAACTCACAGTCCCTTGCTTCCTCCTTCTCTTTCTGATTCCTTCATGTTATATCAGCTCATACTCTTCCTTTGCTTATCCAATTCCACCCACAAAAATAACATCCACTGAAAAACCCTTCACCCTAACTCTTACTCTCACTTCCATTCTATCTCCTCTTATCTTATCCCACCCAATCAACTCTACCTGTTCCACTATAAAATCTTCTCCACTACTGCCAGTACATTTACACACAAGATAACCTTACATCCAACTAAACTCTCAATCTGTAAACCTAAATCTCTTAAATCTTTTCTTTTTAACAACATATTCTTAGCTGGAGATATCCACCCCAACCCTGGCCCCATTCATTTCGCTAACAATAATTACCCAACCCCATCCTCTCCCCTACCAAATACATTGAAAATCTTCACCTTGAACTCCCAAAGTCTTAATAACAAAGTCCACCTTTTCCAGGCTTGGTTAACCCATAACTAACCAGATATCTTAGCCATTTCTGAGACTTGGCTTAAACCCCTTATCTCTGATTCAGAGATACTTCCCCCTGGATACCATATTATTAGAAACAACCAACCTATAAAAAAGGTGGTGGCTCTGCCATAGTTTACTCTAAATCATTAACTGTAATTCCCCTCCAAATTCCAGTTCCTCAATTCAAAAATACTGAACTTACAGCTGGACTACTGAAACTAAATACACACAAAAAAATCTGTATTATTGCCCTATATATCTCCCCTGGGAACAATATCCATGTCCTCAAAGACATTCTCCAATGGGCATCTACTAAAGTTAACTATGAAACATACATCTTAGGTGATGTAAATACTGACTGGAACAAAATTAACTCTCTCTCTCCTTCCCAAGCCATCAACCTTTACAACTTCACTCAAACAATACACCAAATAACCCGACCCAACAAAACTAACCCCCTGGATCCTCTACTGACTGGATCCTAGTCTCCAATCCAAATAAAATCACCAATTCTGGAACAATTTCGGACACTATTAGTGACCACCTCCCAGCCTTTATTCATCGCGCTACCAACTCTTCTCCTCACCAACACCAATACATCCTAACTCGTAATCTTAGTAACTTTAACCCTACAACCTTCTCAAACCTATTCAAACAAATGAACTGGCAAGACCTTAAAACTCTCCCTCTTGATGCTGCTATCAACCACTTCAACTCTGTTTTCTTAAATACGCTTAACTCTCTTGCCCCTATCAGAAATAAAAGGGTAAAAATAAATACTGCTCCTTGGCTATCTAAATTTACTAAAGAAATTATGCATCAAAGGGACAAACTATGGAAGCTGTTCCAAAACAATAAACTTCCCAACACCTTGCTCCAATATAAGCAACTATGTAACTAAGTAAAACAACTAATTACCAAGGACAAAAAATCCTATTACACCAACCTCCAGTCTAACAATAACAACAACCCCACAAAATTCTGGAATTCAATAAACTCTCTCCTTAATCCCGGCTCTAAAAATAATCCCTGCCCTGACCCAAGTAAATCTGACCTAGAACTATGCTCAGAATTTAACTCTTTCTTCATACAAACAATATCTGACCTAACCAAGACCTTCCTTAGCAATAACCCATCTGTTCCCCTATCTTCCCCCTCCAATTCCTCCAATAACCCTCCCCTCAGGTTTGAGCTCAAACCTGTCTCAACTAACTTTATAAAAAGACTTCTGTCTAAACTTAAACCCTGCTCTAATGCCCCTGACAACATTCCATCCTCTTTCCTAAAATGTGCCGCAGATGGGATAGCACTCCCAATCAGCATCATTATTAATAGATCTATTAATGAATCTTACGTCCCCAAACTTTGGCGTTCAGCTTACATCCTTCTTCTTCACAAATGAGGCAAGAACATCAGCATCACAAATTTTCACTCTATTGCTCTACTCTCACCAATCTCCAAAATCTTAGAAAAGTGTATCCACTTCCAACTTATGCCTTTTCTAACCCAAAACCATCTTCTTACACCAACTCAACATGGCTTTCGCTCTGGCCATAGCACTACTACTGCTCTGCTTTCCTTCTTAGAAGCTATCGATCAAGCCCGAGATTCAGGTCACCTGGTCTCTACTGTTTTGCTTGATCTCTCAAAAGCTTTCTATACCATTTCCCATAAACACCTTCTCCTTCATCTATCAAACCTGCATCTCTCATCTAACTCTCTATCCTGGTTCTCTAGCTACTTATCAGATAGGTCTCAGGCAGTCAAATGGAAAAACTCCATCTCCTCCTTCCTACTTACACCAACAGGTGTACCACAGGGATCTATCCTTGGACCCATGCTTTTTAATATTTTTATTAATAACTTTCACTCTGCTATCCCCAATACCAAAATTATTCAATATGCAGACGATTCAACCTTAGTCTGCTCTGCCTCAAACATCACTGAACTGCTTCTCAAAACCCAAGCTGCCTTTTCAACCACTGAAAACTGGATGCGCCAAAACCACCTCTCCCTTAATGCTAACAAATCCAAAATTCTCCTCTTCTCCCCCAGAAAGTCTTACTCCTATGACAAAGACACTTTCAAAGTCCATAGTAACTCCAACTCCACTATTGAAGTGGTTCCCTCTGCCAAACTTCTCGGTGTTATAGTCGATGAACTCCTAAAGTTTGACATACACATTCAACAAAATATTAAGAAAACCCACCAAAAACTAGGCATGCTATATAGGAATAATCGCTTTCTTTCTCACTTCACCAGGCACACTTTGGCCACTACCTACCTTTTGCCTTCATTACTATATGGAGCTCCTCTCCTAACCAACTTGTCATCCTCTATCACCTCCAAACTAGAAAGCTGCTACAATAAAATCTCTAAATTTGCCTCCAATTGTAAAAATTCCACCCATCATTGCATTTCCCTTCAATCCCTAAATTGTCTTGAACTACCAAACTACCTAAACTATCTTCAGCTCACCACAGCGCACAAACTTATATTTCAGCCATCTAACTGTCCTGCCCTATCTAACATCCTTCTACCCTACATCCCCAATAGAACTCTCAGATCCGGACATCAAAACCTGATTGCTATCAATAAACCTAAAAGTCCAGCTGGCCAACTTCTCTTCTCCTTTACTATTGGCAAGACTTGGAACTCTCTCCCTTCTGCTTTAAGAACAATATCAAACTCTGAAAATTTAAAAACTCAGCTTTTCAAACATCTGTCCACTAAGTGGAAATGCTCCTGTCTTCACCCTACCTAAAACTATACAAGAATGCACTGATATCCTACCTAGAATGTAAAAAGGTGAGGCAGTGTATATAGTCTACCCCACCTAAAAATTATCCAAGAACACATTGATATCCAACATGGAATGTACCCTTGCTCTCAAAATGTCCTACAATTATTTATCTTTCAACCCCCTTGTGTAAATACTGTAAATAGATTTTCTTAACTCTCTTCTCTATGTGCTTATATAATGCATTTTCTCAAATTACTCTATAAAAATAGCTTTATAAATGTATAGCCTTTTTAGAATGTGCTTATAAAATGCATTTTCTCAAACTACTCTATAAGGACAGCTTTATAATTGTATAACCTTTTTAGAATAACCTCAGTGAAGTTGTATTTGACTATTTTGTAATAATGAATGTTCCTTTTGTACAAACTGGTCACCTCAATGTATCACTTATATTTTTTCATATTTTGTAATTTGTATTTGTATTTTTGGAGCTTTTCCTCCCGGGCCTCCACTGAAAACGGGTCCCCAGGACCCAGTAGACCTCCCCGGTAATCAAACTGGAAATTATAATAAATAAATAAAATTGAACTCTATTTCCTTGCTTTCACCCATAATAGTATGTTGTTGTATCTTTCGGCTTTTCCTGGTGAGGGGTCACCACAGCGGACCGCTAATGATTGGCAGTAGATTTTTACATACCGAGTTGCCAGCCCTGATGCACAACCTTCAATGAAGGTACGCCCATTCACGCATGTCTCCACACAGAAGATGCTTTAGCTGAGAATTGAACAGGACAACGTCTTACTGTGAGGCGACAATGCTACTGCAACACCACCACCACAGTTTAATGTTGCTAAATGCTATGGGGACACAGTTCAAAAGCTGACAATGGTGCCTTTACTTTCCTGTCCAAGAAAGAAAGAAAAAGTACATTTCCATTAATTCCTGGAATTCAGTCACAATTAACTCTCCAGTTGATTTACATTTCATGACTATGTAAAGCTGGTTACAGCTGTAAATGGCAAGAACCAAGTTTAATATTGAGCTGTTATTTCTTTTAATGGTAAACTCCAACCTAGCATCCACAGTGCTGGCTGTAATAAAAAGCCTACCACTGATGCCTGCTTCCCTATAAAGGTCACAATCCTACAAATGAATTGTACCCATTTACAACTCCATAGGTTCATAGTTAGTTACTAGGTTATCGATCTTTGACAATCTTAAGAAGACTAGTCCTGCATTTCCATTGTAATTATTAGCCCTTACATTTCACAATATGGATTTCTAAAGATGAATTTCACAAGTGCATCTTGGGTACTTATGTTTACCATATCCACAAGGGCACTGGCACAAAACCAGGGATGAATTTGTAGTTATCCATCTATGTGTCCAGGTTACTTTTGAATAGAGCAAAATAACTGCTCTGTTTTATTGGGCGAGTACGCAGGTTCCACTGAAGTGCTATTCTCTGTGGTGCATATTATTCCACCAGAGTAATCTGTTAATCTTGCAAAACAGATTGAGGACCCTTGATCAGGTTTTTCTAACACCACTTGATTTGTGAATATGCAATAGGTCTGGGAGAACATGGTTTGTTAAGGGTCTATATGTGAGGCAGGCTTTTCCACTCATTAGCCTGATACTGAGAACAGCGACAAGGCTTTGAAATGGCCTGCATAGTTTTTATAATTCAGACCTTTGATTTTATTAGTGAAGAAACACTGTGGTCATTCTAACGGTGACAAGTGTTTGGGCAGGTACAGACTGAAAGGGGCAATATACTCGATAGTCGGCCTAATGTGTGCTATGTACAGAGGAATAAAAAAAATCCACTGCATCTGGATTCTATATCCTTCAATATAAACTGTGCAATGAAAAAGGAACTTTGAGTGATCAAAAGATAGTTCTTTGTCAATATAGGCTCACAGATTTCTAAGGGATACATTTTATGGGAGGTGCTGTCAATATGATGTTAATGTATATCAGCATGATGTTTACAAAGGGAGACATGCGTGCCAAAGGCTATGATTATACATTTCTTTGTATTTAGTTTCAGTTTCAATCCATGGTTTTGGCACAACTATTTGTTTGTGATGGGCCCTATTGTAGTATCCTGGAGTTCTTTGAGGAGTTTATGATGGCATCAAGTTTACAGTCATCTGCAGACTTAATCAGCCACAATCCCTTCACATTATCTTTGACCTGTGAGATGTAAATGCTAAAGAAAAATGATCCAAGGAATGAACCCTGAGGTACTTGATTAGTGACAAGTCTTTTGAAGGAGGTACAGCTTTCCAACCTTACTTCCAGTGTTTTATTTTCTATCCAGTTTGCTATTCAGTGAGTTACATAGGGATTAATGTTTAGCTGGCAAAGTTTCTCTATGATGCCTGAGTGTGCGATGGCTCTGAATGACTTTGACTGTGTGCATTGATTTATTTGCCTTTGTCCATCGCCTCAGTGACTTTTTTGAAAAAAAATTAGCCAGGTTAAGTAGGCAGGACCTGCCCTTGATGAATCTAAATTGGGTCAGGTTGAACAGTCTGTAGATCACCTATATCCCTAATTAGTTCCATAATGATCCTTTCTGTAGCTTTACAGAAGAGGATGGTCAGACACATGGGTCTGCATTTACATAGGTCTGCTGTACCCTATCTTTGTACAAGGGAATGACTGTTTATGTCCTCCATTCATTTGGTATAATGGTTTGAGACTAATGTTGAATAGCCTTTGTAGGAGGCCTGCCAATTCATGTTTCAGGCTCGCTAGTGGGCAGCCTGGTATGTTATCTAGCCACTTAGAGGTAGTGTTTTTGCCCTTAAATACTGCCTTGAGAATTTGTTCCTGGGAGGTTTGAGGAGGGGTAGATGTGGGTATTTATACTGACTATTTTCTTTATCTTTCTGTCTTTGCCTTGCAACATGATAGAGCTTGTTTCTGCCATCCACTGAGTCACCTTATAAAAGTTGGTAGAGTGCGTCTGAAGTCTCTGATGCCTTGTTTTTTGCTATTGCAACTCATCTCTTAGCCTTTTTGTTAACCAATTGGTATTCCTTCCTAGCCTGGTCTGTCTTTTCTATCTCATGATTTTTCTTGCACTTCTTTTTCTTTTGATGGCTTCCTGGACTTCTCTATTCCACCAACAGCTTTTCTTATGTACCTTATTTCCATACCTAACTCGTCTGAATCGCTGTTATGTAGCCCTCACACATGCTGTTTAGAGGTGATGCCATTCTTTTTCAACTCCACCTATTTCCTCATCTTCTTGAGATGCTAGAGCCCTGAGTAATTTCCTGAACTGCTGTGATTTCTCTCCAGTCAACATCCACGTCTTCAGCCAGGTCTCTATTAGTTTGCAGAAATTCATTTTTAGCGAACTCCAATTCATCGACCCGTATTCAGCAAAATTCACTACTGCGATTCACTGAATATCCCAAGGACAATGAAATACTTGCTATGTGGCACAACAGACCACATCTAACTAAATCAAACCCACCCAAGTGGGGAGCTTTGCCCCACACTTCCCCAAGGTGGGGGGATGCTGTACTCCCACACCCTCCTAACTATACACATACTAACTCCGAGATCACACTACAGTCAGGAAAAGGGCAAGGTTGTTTAGTTGGCCAACTACTTCTTTGCCCTGGGAATATTCAGTGAATTGTGGAAGTGAATTTCACTGAATGCAGGTAGATTAATCGGAGTTTGCTGAAAATGAATTTCGCTGAACTAATCTAGACCCCTTCAGACTGGTTTCTGTTGACCTTAGAGCCTTCTCTGACCACTGCTTGCAGCTGATTGTGGCAACCAGTGGTTTATGTTATGGGCCATCTGTTTCACTGGGGATGACTTTGCAATTGCTGATTCTATCCCAGTACCTTTTTGAATGTGATCTTGTGGCTGTCTTCCTTTCTGAACCATGTGTTGGCTATCAACAAGCCATTTGCCAAACAGAAGTCTAGAATGGCCTCTCCTTTATTCCTGTTGTCCCACCCATGTGGAGCCAGGCTTTCCTCAAATTCTGTTCTGTCTGCCTGATATGTGCTTTTAGGTTACCAATTATCAACACCAATTCCTGTTGTGCTGCTTTATCTAGTATGTCCTGCAACTGTTGTTTGAATGTTTTCTTTTCCACACTATCACAACTCTGCTATGTGGCATGCGGTGAAATTATGAATAGTGCTGTATTCTGGAGTTTGTTTGCCATGAGTCTTGTCAGTAATTCTGATGACAACCCTCACTGTGTTCTGAAGCCACTCCCTCACCACAATTCACACATCATTTCTATCATGTCCTCCTCCTGAGTAGTAGAATCTAGATCCCAAGCCAAGTGGCTTGGTTGCATTGCCCTTCCATCTTGTCTTTTGGATACATAGGACGTCCAGCCTCC
Organism: Protopterus annectens; assembly: GCF_019279795.1. Classification (NCBI taxonomy): domain Eukaryota; kingdom Metazoa; phylum Chordata; order Ceratodontiformes; family Protopteridae; genus Protopterus; species Protopterus annectens. The sequence continues at coordinate 1,546,695,434 of NC_056732.1, read as the reverse complement.
TCCTTGCCATCATGTCATCTGCTTCCAAGCTTCATTTTGTCAGTGAACCTACACTAAATGTGGCAATTCTTAGTTCATGTTTGGCAGGTTGATTGGTTTTATGTCCAGCTTTCACTCAACAGAGCTATCCCAGGCAACCCAAGCTGGGCAACTGCACACTGGCTGACTGGTAGCTTATTGACTCAGGGCTGCTGGGCTTTATGGTAGGCACACACCATCCAACAGGGGCAAATACACCCTATCACACCAACACCATTAGCATGAGTCCCTGGTGTAGGTCACTGTAGGCCAGGTCCTCTACCCACTTATCACTGGTAAGTACTCATGCCCATTTTATCAACATAAGTCAACACAACCAGATCACAGAGAGCCATATTTTTAAACCATTGAGTGGCTAGCAATGCTGATTTGTGATATATAAAAATAATGTAGCACAGATAAAACAAATGAGCATTTCACACTGGTATACTGACAAACCGTGTAATTTATAAAAGGAGGGGGCTGCATAACAATGACAGATTGCATGCTATACTATTGTTTTGACAATCATTCTAGAGTAGTGGCTACTGCTCTTTGATGGTCCTTCTCCCTGTATACTGTCCATGGCTTTTGGTACAGGGAAGGGATATGACATGCCACTGGCTTCTCTTTACCCATTTCCCATCAAAGCAGATAAACTGTGAAGACTGCTTCATGTACCACTGAGTAATGCTGGCTAGCGTAAGGTGCACAGTATCATGGTATCCCAGTGAAATATAAAAGAACTGAATAAAGTAGCAGATATGAATCACTCTGGAACACACATGCAGGTGTACATCTATGTCTCTCCTGAACAGGAAGCATTCATTCTAAGCACATAGTGAGAGGGGATTCAGCTGGAGAAACAATATTCATTGTAAGTATACATTAAGTGGCAGGCCATTCTCTGGGCCAATATTAGTACATTAAACATAACCTGGAGATGGGAAGGAGTAATGCTAGACACTGAGTACTCATTCATTAATGGGAGGGAGGAGTGCCCTGGGCAATCTATCAGCATGTCCTTGATATACGACATGAGAAACAAAATTCTGCTCAGTGACTAGGTTACAAATAGAGGGGGTTGTGAGAGAGACCTACTGAATTAGAACTGGTGAATTTCACTTGGGGAAAGATGTGTTGATTATTCAAACTACACTATGATAGCCTCACTGCATATTCTGATCAATGGTTCCAAATGGAATACATTCTTATGCTATGCCGCTGAGACAGTTACTCAATAATTTATTCAGTAGGTAGTGAACATTATGTCATAAGGGCCATGCTGCTTTAAATGACATGTTGTGGCCTACATTATGTGATTAATAAATTCTTCAGAAATACAAAATGAAAACATGACAATTAAGCATCCAACACCTTTGTAAAAAAATAAATAAATAAAGCAATCGACCATTAAATAAATAAATAAACTGTAATGAGAAACAAAATGGATGTTTACCTGACAACATATTTCAAAAAGCTGACAGCATTCTTAATAAAAGTCAAGATAACATCCTTCACAATCATGACACAGATGTCATTTTCTGAACTTGCAGTTATGCTGACACCCCAAAAATGTCCTTGTACCAGGGGAAATGATTGCCATTGCTTATTGTTTACCAAGACATGGAGAAAGTACAGTTGTGCAAAATCTTACCATAATGGTAGATGTCCTTGCCTTCACTGTTGCAGTATTCCTTACTAATGGGATTCCCTGCCATGAAGCCTTCCGTCCGGCCAGTTTACAAAAGTTTACCATTGCTTTAAGGTACGCTGAACGTCACCTGCTTACTCCTTGCGTAAGGTAAGGTATAAAGGTGACATTCAGGTGTACCATCCTCAGATCAGATTGCTCCAGTAGGAACAGCAGTCCAAGGAAAATCAAGGAGAATCTGCACAGCCAGGAAGGGGAAAAAGTCCAGGGAGATGGAGGGAGGGAGTGAATACTACAGTGGTGAAGGCAAGAACAGCTACTGTTATGTTAAGATTTTACACAACTGTACTATGTCCTTACACTCCGTGCTGCAGTATTTCTTACAAATGGGAGAGTGCAAAAGCTTAAGAAGAAACCTGGGAGGAGGAAGCAGCAGAGCCCTCCAAGAAGCCATGATGAATAGCAGCAGCAAAAGCAGCTGTAGCTCTGGAAATACCATCCAACTGGTAATGATTGGTTAAGGTATGCACAGAAGTCCAGGTAGCAGCTTCAAGAATAGAATTAGAGTCTAAGCCTTTGAGAAAGGCACCAGAAGAAGCCACAGCTCTAGTGGAATGAGCCTTTACAAAAGAAGGAAGGCTCTCACCATGAAAAATGTAACAAAAGGAAATAGCCTTAGAAATCCAAGTGGAAATAGTTTGCTTGGAAACAGCCAAACCTAAAGACCTAGAATGAAAGGAAAGAAATAACTGGTCAGATTTTCTGATAGCTTTAGTTTTATTCAAATAAAATCTGAGCTGTCTATGCACATCTAAGGTATGTAGCACCCTCTCACTGTCAGATTGCAGAGAGGGGAAAAAAGGTAGGCAAATTAATAGACTGATTGATAACTCATTAACCACCTTGGGCATGAAAGAAGGATTAGTATGCAAGGACACCCTGTCCTCATGAGATATCAAAAAAGGTGGACAAGCCATAAGGTCTTGCAACTCAGACACCCATTTGGCATAAGTAAGAGCTAACAAAAGAACTGTCTTCCAAGAATAATGTTGCAAGGAAGCTGAAACAGCAGGCTCAAAAGTGGCCTAAGTCAATTTCTCCAGAACAAAATTAAGATCCCAGGGAGGAGGAACAGGCTTCCTGGGAGGTCTAATGTTAAGGGCGCCTTTAAGAAACTGCTTAACCTCAAATCTAGAAGCTAACCGGGGAGTTAAAGGCAGACAAGCAGAAAGAGCTGATAAGTGGGCCTTAATATAAGAGTAGGCCGAAACAGCATTGAGCAACTGACACAAATAAGAAAGAAAAAAAAGGAACATCCACAGAAAGTGGGTTCAGGTCATGAGAAAGACACCAAATAGAAAATCTCTTCCATTTAGATAAGTAGGATTTCCTAGTAGTAGGTTTCCTGACCTCCTGCAGGACCTGCAGCACGTCCTCAGAAAAAAAGGTGTCTATGAGGAATCAGAACCCTATCACCCACTGTGTCAGTTGAAGCATGGACAGTTTGGGATGGATGAGAGACCACTCATTCTGTGTGAGGAGATCCACTCTGTGAGGTAACTTGTGAAGACTGCCCCCTCGTGAGATGCAGAAGCAGAGGGAACCAGTCGCGGCCAAAAGGGAATCACCAACAAGATTTTGGGAGCATCCTGTTGAATCTTGAACAGGACTCTCGGAATGAGAGAAAGGGTAGGGAATGCATAAAGAAACATCCCCTTCCAAGAAAATGAGAGGGCATCCACTTTCCAGACCAGAGGACCTGGGATTTGGTACAAAAAGGAGGACAGAGGAAGTTGTCTGTTCAGAAGGGAGGCAAAGAGATCTACTTGAGGAGTACCCCACTGGTGAACAGTGTCTAGAAACACATCCCTGTGAAGCATCCATTCATGGGATTGAGGGAAGGATCTGCTCCGATTATCTTCCACAACGTTCCAATGTGAAGGAATGTAAACTGCCTGAAGAGTCACACTATATCGGATAGCCAGATCCTATACCAGAAGTGCCAGCCAGCAAAGACGGCAGGATCTCATACCCCCCTGTTTGTTGATATACCACATGACTGTGGTATTGTCCGTGAATACCTTGAGAGGCCCTGCAGAAAAGAGAGGATGAAAGGCCTGAAGAGCCAGCATAAGTGCCCTCATCTCTTTGATGTTGATATGCTCCATCCACTGACAAGGTGACCACACTCCCTGAACCCTCAGGCAGCCAAATGTTGCTCCCCGTTCCACATCTGAAACGTCTGTGAACAGATTCTGAGAGGGAAGCGGAGGCTGAAACGGGAGCCCTGGATTCAGAGACAACTGCTGTATCCACCACAGAAGTTCAACCTTGAGACATGGGAGAAGAGCAACAGGAAAGTCTAGAGGATGCGCATGCTGAAGCCACACCCACTTCAGAAACCAGTGAAACTTCCTCATGTGGAGTCTGGCCAAAGGAAGCATTGGAATGGTGGAAGCCATGAACCCCAGAGCTCTCAGAAACTCTCTGGCTGAAATGGAGGCCAGGGGAAGAAGAGTTTGAAAGAAAGAAATGAGAGTTAATGTCCTTGGAGGAGGCAGGGATGCCATCATTGGCACCATTTGAACCTGCAACCCAGAAAGACATGATCCTGAGAAGGAGTCAGGGAAGACTTGTTGAAGTTTATTGTGAATCCCAGGCTCTGAAGATGAGAAATGGTAAAATGAAGATTTTTCAAAAGGACCTCTGGAGAAGACACCTGAATCAGCAGGTCATCCAAATAAGGAAAGATTGGGAGCCCTTGAAGCCTGCAAAAGGCAATCACTGGAGCGAAGCATTTGATGAACATTCTTGGAGCAGTAGAAAGGCCAAAGGGCAAAGCACAGAACTGAAAATGCCAGGAAGCAACAAAGAAATGCAAAAATCTCTTGAAAAAGGATGGCTCAGAATATGGAGATAAGCATCCTTGAGGTCCAGAGACACCAGAAAGGCCTGAGGGAGCAAGAGAGGAAAAAGGGACTGAAGGAACAACATCCGAAAGGAAGGCACCTTCAGAAAGGTGCTCGGATGGGAGAGGTCTAGAATAGGTCTCCAAGTACCTTCTTTTCTGGGCACTAGAAACATTCTGGAATAAAACCCTTTTCCCCCTTGGGACACAGGCACTTCTTGAATACTACCCTGAGACAAGAGGTCCCGAAGAACCTCTGGGAAAAAAAGGAAGCTGTTCCCAAGGAGGCTGAGGAATGCCCATAAAAAGAGGATGGGAAATCCAGACCATGAAGTACCTTGGACAAAGGAAGCAATTGAGATGGATTATCAGAGGCCACAGACACTACAGAGGGGTCAGCAGCAGAACATATAAACAAAAAGGAACAACCCTCAGGCACCCTGTAAAACCTATCAGACTTCCTAGGAGCAGGGGGAAGAGAATCCAGCACTTTAGAGGCAGTGGAAAAAGCATCCAATAAAGCAGGCAAGACAGGAAAAATGGCTGCAGGTTTAGGAGATTCCATTTGCAGTAACTCATAGTACTTCTTGCGGATATCCTAAACCTCGGCACAATCCCACTTAAAAAAGTCCATCTTCCTAGTGATCGTGACCCCAATGGAAATTTCCTCAGAGTGATTATCAAGAGTATGAGAATCCTCCTCCTCAGACCCATAGTCTAAAGAAGAAGGAATCTGGGCAGAATAAGCAAGGGAGCCATCATCAAAATCCACCACAGAAGAATGGAATTCTCTGGGACTTTTAGTGGAAGAGGCAGACCAAGGAGAAGCAGGAACTGAAACTCCTTGAGGAGGCCGCAAAGACAGTAAAGCATTAAATAACCCCTGAGTAAAGGCCTGCCACTCACTTTGAGGATTCCTAAGAGCAGAAGAGACATAGTTAGTTTTCTGTTTCTTCTTCCAAGGGACAGCCGTCCTGGAAACCTGAGAAGGCCCAGACTCAGGATGGCATTCCACAACTGCAGTTGGAGCCTCTTCCCTAAAGAGAAACTGCAGAACCCCACTAGACCCCTTGAAAACAGTCAACCATGGTTCAGTCTGAACACCCAAAACGGATGCCTGCAAGGCCTCGTCAGATGTGCTGCCTGCCAGATCCAACTGGCCTCCATCCCAGACACAGTAGAAGAATCTGACAAAACAACCAGGTGAGCCTCTGGGTGCATAATAACTTCAGGAGAAGCACCCAGCAGAGGCTGGACAGTGGATGATTCCGGCCTTACCTTATGCATCTTCTTCTTCTCAGATGGCCGACCCTTAGGGCAGGAAGTTCCATCCATAGTACCCACAGCTGGTTCTCAAGGTACAAGGAAAGGGAAGAAAGCCTACTACAAAGAGTTTTGGGGACAAACGCCTAACAAATTGAGCAAGACGTATGGTCATGAGCATCACCAAGGCAAAAAAGACACTTATCGTGATGGTCTTTATGGGGAATCAGTCTCCCACGCTGGCATTTACTCTTACTGGATTACATTAACCCCAAACAGCACTAAACAAACAGAAAAAGTAACCAAAAACCCAACTGGGCACTTATCTGCAACTGCGAGAACTCCAGCAAATAGGAGTAAGCACAGAAAAGCCAATAAACAGAAAAACTGTAAACAAAATGGATGCATGCAACAGACAGGCAGTTAAAACAGCATTAAGACTGGCAGCAAAGAAGTTCTGAGGATGGTATGGCTGAACGTCACCTTTATGCCTTACCTTATGCAAAGAGTAAGCAGGTGATGTTCAATGTACCTTAAAGCAATGGTAAACTTTTGTAAACTGGATGGATGGAGGGCTTCACAGCAGGGAATCCCATTAGTAAGGAATACTGCTGCAGGGAATGTAAGGACATCTACTGTTTCAAAAAAGTGCTCCATCAAGCCCTGAACACTACTCTAATCCATTAAGGAAAGTTCTGAAGCAACATAATATAGCCTGCAAAAAATAATTACGATATTATGACATCCAATCCTACATATAATAAACACTAACCTGATAGAGAAGGGACATAAAATATTTTGTGCATTCGTAGACCCTCCTCACAAAAAACACATACCAACTAAGCAAAACACAAACTCGTATTACTTGCAATACAACACCTCACAATAACCCAATAAAAGCTTCATAAATAATGCAGCCCCCTCATAATCATGAATGACAAACACATTATTTGCCACAAAATAATCCATGCATATACAAAAATAAATTATGAGGACACATTCTTTTCTGCTCTGTTGTTAAGAGCATATTTCATACTGATTAAAAATAGTAAAAATAAATTATGGTGATTGCAATTTATATTTTCTATCTGACTAACCCCTGGAGGATCCAAAATAGCAAAAGAAAAATAATACTGAAAATGCCATTTTTAATTAAAAAATATATGATATCAGAAATACAAGGCTCATAAGTGTGCTACAATTGTGTTTAGTAGAGGGTCTGGATTGGTATGTTACTCCTAAATTCTTGCATATACTGTAACTGTATTAATGACTTTTCCCTGAACTCCTACAAATAAATTGTGTCAGGATCACAGCTAAATCCTAAGGCATTTAGTATTGTGTCTTTTGGCAAACATGAGCATATATGTACTTACCACATAAATGACCCCCCTTTAAAAACTGACACATTTATTAGAGAACTGGGTACTTTTGTTGACAATGAACTCTTTTGATTACTATGCATCCACTGTTATTAAGACATTAGTCTGTCTGTCCAGACTTATTACTAGGGGTATATCTTCTAGGTCAAGGGAAGTTCTCTCTCTCTCTCTCTCTCTCTCTCTCTCTCTCTCTCTATCTCTATCTACTCCTTCCTTATCAGATGGTAGCAGAATTCAAAGTCCCTTATGGTATGTGAAAAGTTATTTAAAATGAATGATTAAATGTCAGTCTTGTCTTACTAGCATGAAGCTGCTGAGTGCAGCTCTTTGTTAGTGCCTAGTAAAAATAAATGCAAAGCAGCTTTTGTGTGCTAGAACCAAAGTTTGATTAGCTGCTGATCTAGTGCCTTGTAAAAAAAGTCTGGCTAGTGCAAATAAACTTTGCAGAGTCTGGTTATTGCACATAAACTTTGCAGACTATTAACCTTTTCAGCAATATATTATTATCTTTCGTGCACAGAGTACTAAAATAACTTGTCTGTATAACAGATGACACATACAGCTCTGTACAGTTCACAGCTTTAATGTCTTTAAGTTGCTTCTCATACAACATAAAATAGGTTCTCCACTAAGCAAATCAAACAAGACATCAGATCTCATATATATACATTCTTATGAAAGCAGTCTTTTGGGAACTCTGAAAGTCATTATTTTGGTATTTTCTGATGTCATACATTCTGTTTATTAAACTTTTAGGGAGTCTTTCGTGTTTGAGAATGTTTCTTTATGAAAGCAGTCTTTCAATGATGTCATGCAGCCTTTTAATAAGCTCCTTTGTATTCTTGTTTCAAGGTGTGTTATGTAACAGTCTAGGAAGTCTGCTGATTCTTACACCTAGGTCCTTATCTGTTTCCATTAAAGCTTGTTCCAAACATTGAACATTCAGCTTATCTTTATCAGCATTTTTCTTAAGCTGTATCAGAACCTGAACATTCATTTTACATTTACAGATGAATGCCGTAGCTGAGAACAGTTTAACCCTTTAATATATGTATGCCAGCAAACAGAAATGTATGCATCTAGCTAAGTTATTCTACATATATTCTAGCAACAGAAATGTATATGCATCTAACTAGCAAATAGAAGTACATGCATTTATAAATCTCTAAATATATATCTAACAGTATGTACTTGTGTAAACACATGAATGGATGATGAACTGTAAATTTACTCCTGATCCAGCCTCTCAAATCCTCATTGAAAGGGGAAGAATTTAGGAACTTGTTATTTAGTGTTGCAAGGTACTGATGAAATGGGATCTCGGGGCTAGGTTATGTGTTGTAAGGACTCACAAAAGAACATCTTGAAGCTAGGGTTTAAATGATCTGTCTTATCAGCAGTCTGGTAAGAACCTATGAACCTTTGACCTGAGGATCAACTTCCTCATCCATGAAGTTCATGAGAAATTTAGGCAATTAAATTTATAGAAAATAAGACATTTATTTTAAAGAAAATAGACACACATCTTTTCTAATAACATCACTTATCCAAGAGTCTTCTGATTAACCAATAAGACATGCAATGCACCTATATATAAAGAGACATCAATAAATGGAGCAAGTTGCAACTGAATTGTTAGTATCATGTCTTTGATAAGGAAGGTCTTAAACCATATGAAGCCCTCAAAGCTGAATTAAAGCTTTATTAGAGGAGCTTACATAAATTCATTTTGGGAGAACTCTATTTCATAACATGATAGTTGTGCTAACAGGTCTGAAAGGGCTCTTTTCTTTTGATTAGTGAGCACATTAGAGCATGGCACCTTAAAGGGCTATTAATATTTTATTTATTTATTTACATTTGTTTACTGGGTAGTGTCTGACTGGGCTGGTAGCCCGTTTTCAGAGGAGACCCGGGGAGAAAACCTTCAAATACAATACAAGTAGACAATACAAAATTTACAATATTAAGATTTGAGTATTGAAATTTTGTATTATGGGATCTTAATTCCTAATCCTACCCCCTAAGCTATATACATTCTGCCACCCTAGTAGCATAAAAGGATAAACTCCAGACTACAGCCCAGCCTACCCAGGTTCAATTAGCAGCTCAAATGACTAACAGAGTGTCAGGAAGAAAGGGGCATGCCTGTCCTGGGTGGGTGGGTATTTCTTGATGATGCTCTCTAAGGTGAGGCATGGTCCATAGAGGGGAGGTTACCCTTGAATACGGTCAATGACCAAGGAGAGTGAGGAAATGGAAGTTGGAAGTGCATATTAAAGAAAGAAAACTAAGAAAGAAGCAAAGATGGTCAAGCCCCAAGGATACCCTTAGGATCCATGAACAGCTCTGGCAATTCAGGAGTAATTCCAGAAGGGTATTAGACTAGCTGGTAGATCTAGCATGATTGTGGGACACTAGGGGAAGGTGCCAGTTAGGTAAGAATGATGTGCAAGGAGGGTACCAAAAAGAACAGCATATACATTCTAGCTATACTGTGTAAGACTCTGGACATTAAGGTAGTAGCTGAGCCAGGTAAAATTATTACACTAGAAGTACCTTGCAGCTCGGTAGTGACACCCTTTTAAAACTCTGTAAGCAGGCAAAAATATATCCCTCCACTTTCCTTCATTACTGTGTTGGAAATTCCACTAGTTAGAAACAGAGAATCAGAAATATGTGTTTTGTAGTGTAATGTAGTGAGGTAGTGAGGTTACTTCAGGAAGGGGTTTTAAAGGTAATGAAACTATTAATGGTGATATTTATTCTATCTTTTTGAGAGATGAATGTTATATAGAATCCAGTCCCCTCTGGGATCCCCAAGGAGCATCGTAAGATGCTGCATTCAATTATTCATTGCTCAAAAATGTTTAGCATGGTTGTATAATTTGGACACATGATCCACTTCAGAAGAGTAGACAGCAAATTTCCATTAGGCCAAGCAAGATGAGATGGACGTGACATCAACATGCACGACAACTATTACACTTAGCATGTTGGTTAAAACAGAAAATCACATTAATGGGGTTATAACAATTAGACCTGTAGGGTCAATGCAACAACAAACTGGGGGCTGTGTGTGCTTCAAGAGTAGATATAACTGTTAATGATTAGAGAGTGTACCCCCCAAACATACACATATACACACTGTTTAGTAAGATAGATAGCTTTATCTCAATTGTTCATAATATAAGAAAACACAATGATGCCCTTACAATTCATTATGCATTATTAGTTAAGTTGTTGGTAAGAATAATAAATTCTCAATATTGTTGTAAGTAGAGAGGGTAATATTTTTGAAACTGCTGGAGGAGAAGAGTCAAGGGGATGGGAACACCAAATGAAAACATCAACTGATTCAACATAAAGAATAATAGGAATATGGAAATGTGAGACTTGGCAAGATGTCAACCCCACATGTGATTTGTTGTCACCATTCCTATGCCTAAGGAAAGAGGTTGAGTATGCTGGACTGGCATGGGGGGGGGGGGTTGGAATGTTTTACTACCATTTAGTTAACTGTAATGATTAGATATTGTCCAGTACACATGTAATCCTACCATGCCCTATCCCTTCCATTGTTGGCAGTTTTCAGTAGACTGCAAGGAAAATAAATACATAAAAACTACAGAAAGCAAAAGTTGGGTTTTGAAAACTGCATGTTTGCTAAATGTAGGAGGTATCTGTGTGTATAATTTTGTATTTTGGAAGAAGGGAGAAATCCTATTGCATCCCTGAGGGGACAAGAACATACTCAACATAGTATACTAAATCTGTCTGGAACATAATGAACTAAGGCTAGCTAACTTGCGGTTTCAAAACACACCAGGCTATAACCTTTGCAAATGAAGTTAGTGCTGGTTATGATGCAGTCATGTCACTGCAGTCAATAACTAACTGTCGAAAGAAGGAAGACTAACACATATATATATATATATATATATATATATATATATATATATATATATATATATATATATATATATATATATATATATATATATATATATGGGTCTACTTCAGATCGTCGAAACTCCAGATAGTCAAAGACCACATTGTCAAGACAAAAAGAACAAAAACCCATTTTGATGAAAGACTGGATCGATGAAGATCTTCCCAGGGTAAGTAATCTGTTGGCCAACAGGGTGAACTTTGCCCTTTTCCCAACTGTAGTGCAATCTTGGAGTTTGGAGGTTTGGGAGGTGTGGAGGATGTAGCCTCCCCATTTGGATGGGTTAGGTTTTGTGATTTTTTAGATGAGTATCACTTATCCTGGGAAGATCTTCATTGGTCTGGTCTTTTGCTAAAATGGGTTTTTGTTCTTTTCATCTCGCTTCAATTATATGGGGTTTTGACAATCTGAAGTAGACCCATATCCAAATGGATGATTTTATCCATTTCCGACAGAGGCCTGGGAGAAAAACTGCAAATAGAGCAGAAAATTCACATATATAGGTGAAAATTGGCATCATATTATAATATACTGTACGTAAACAGAGTAATACAAATATTAATACACATATATCATGTAGAAAAATACACATATACCATCATTAAAATAATATTAATACAATGTCATGTAACACTGAAACATTTTAACATATATAAGTGTGAGAGTTTATTATTCACTAACTCACTTGAAGCAAACATCAGAGTGGAAAAATTCAAACAGCAGATAAGGAGGAGGAGGGGAGGAGAGGGCAGAGCAAGAAAAAGTATTTGTTAGAGGTAAACAGTGCAGTAGATACAGGAGGCAGGAAAAGTAATGCATAAAATCAAGATTAAGAGTAACAGAAATAAAAACAAAGAAAAGGAGTCGTAGGCTGTAGAAAGGTATTAGAGGAGAACCAGCTTTAAATATAGTCAGGAGAGTGGCAAGTGCAAAGCCATGAGTCAAAGAGGAATTTTTTTTTAGTTGCAGCTTAAATAAATGAATGTTATGTAGTGCCTTGATTGATGCAAATATTGTATTCTGGACTTTTGGAAAGTAGTGCGAGTATAGATTTTGACAGCAGTTTCTGTAAGGCTTATATATGTCAAGCAGACTTTTGTCATAAGATCGAACGCAACTACATGGGAGGTAGCAATGAAGAATTGTACTAATAGCTGGGCGGGAAGTGGAATTGTAGAGTGCAGAGCACTAATGTGGTCAGTGACTTGTATGACTTGGAAATGTAGCTATCTTGTTGTAAGACTGTTCTAGTTTAGATTTTAGGGTGATCTGTAGGTTATACAAGATGTGAGGACTATATAATAGAGAGGGGAGTAGGTATGTAGTGGTAAGAATGACTTTGGTGGATGCATAAAGGAATTTTTTCGCTCCATATATCATTCCTAGTTTTTGGCGAGTTTTTTTTTATTGTTGTCTTTGCTGAGGTTGTATTTGAAGTTGTCATCTATTGTATCCCCTAGCAGTTTTGCATGGAGTACTGCTTCAGTTGGCGTATTGTTTAGAGATGTGATTTTAAAGTTATTTTCTTGTTGGCAATATATCTATCTGTATCTATATGTGTATGTGTATATATATATATATATATATATATATATATATATATATATATATATATATATATATATAGATGGGTCTCCTTCAGATGGTCAAACTTTTAAAAGCTCGACTTTCATATGGCCGAGACCATATGATCGAACTTTTAAAAGCTCGACCGGACTGAATGAGGATCTCCATAGAGCATGGAACCACAATGTAGTACAATCTTAGTGTTGGTATATTTAAATAGCAGGGTGGCTGGGTGGCGCAGGGGAGCTTCCCCCCTGCTAGCACTGTTTAGTTTTTTTATTTCTGTTTTATATATATATATATATATATATATATATATATATATATATATATATACAGAGAGAGATCTACTTAAATTGATCAAATACCATTAAAGTCAACATGCATAATGTCAAAACAAATTGATCAACATTGTCCATGTCAAAATGCTACTATACATGCACTGAGAATAAATCTGAGCAGAGGTAAAACTAAATAAAAAAAAACACACACACAAAGAAAGTAGGGGGGCAAGCCCCCCTGTACCCTCCACACTCCCTGCTAATTATATATTCTACCTGTGAGATCCCACAATCCTGGGGGGAAAGGGTATATTCCTCTACCCAGGGATTACTGATATATATATATATATATATATATATATATATATATATATATATATATATATATATATATATATATATATATATATATATACACACACACACACATATATATAAATATATATATATATATATATATATATATATGGTTTACCTTCATAACATCACAGCCCACTATGTCAATTCTGAAAATGGCAATACCAAAACATTGTAATTCCAGAAGCCCGAAGTTCTGGAACATCATCTTTCCTCTCCGGGAAAGTAACCACTTGACCACCAATGAAAAAACACAATCAGAAGCAAATTACACCCATCAAAGTGGGGGGCTTTGCCACCCCCCACATCCCCCTGCTTAAATATACCAGCTCTGAGATTGCACTATATATATATTTTTTTTCATTTTAATCTTGACCTTCATCTAGTATTTATTAACTTTCTAAAACTCGATTTGATAAAATGAATTCAATAATGTGCTTTCCCTGACAATGTTGCTGATTGTAATGGACAATGAAATTTCTGTGTTGTTTCTCTTACTCTTATGGAATTATGGTTGGATTTCCTTAAAGATGATATACAAACTGAAAAAATCAAAGTAGCCCATCTGTTCTCAAAGTTCATTTCCTCAGTAGTTGCTTGCCTTGACTATCTTTCTGTTATTTACATTTGTATTCCCTTCTTTCTTTTCTGGAAGATCTCTTTCAAACAATACCCTATATAGCTATAACATGCTCCACCCTCATTGATTACTCTGTAGGTAGTTCTGCTACCTTGCTGACATCATGTAGGGGCCAGCAGAGTACATTACCTAGTCAGCAAGAGGGAGAAAGCTATAGAGAGCGATAGAGAAAGAGAGAGGATTTTCAGACTGGGGCAGTTTTACTTGTATTTTTTGTCAAATTTTCAATTTTAAGGTCAATTACACTTGTTGGTTAATCTGGTCTTCAAGCCCCCATGCATTCTGCATTCTTTTATCTGAAAACAAATGTGATAAGATGGGAAACCATATAATTTATACGGGAATATGTAGTTTCTGCTGTCATACAACCTTATGTCGAGTATCAAAAAATTCATAACTCTTAAATGTCTCTGATTTTGCCTAATGTCACTGAATCTTACCTTTCAAATGTCTGTGATTTTTGAAGAATGCCTCTGATTTTGCCTCATATTTTTACCCTGTCCATCCCCTCAAATCATTGAGGATTACATTCAGATACTAATGTTAGATATTAAAATTTCATAGTTTTAATTCATTTTGCCCAGAAAATAACATGTTAATACAAAACCTGTTCCATTAATAAACAGGCATTCAGCACTCAGCCCGTGTGCATTATTAAAATGATATTTACATACTTACTAAGAAACAGATGAAGGAAACTCAGCCTACTAGTGCACAACGTGCAGGAAAGATCTGATTTTGCATCATAAGGAAAAAACAGAAAGTACCTGCCTCGTACGTCTGTGGAGAGCCAAAGTTTGCTAGCTGGAAATAGCAATAAAATGAAACAACAGGATATCAGATAAACTGGATTTGCAGAACAGGAAGTCATCCTGTCATCCCAGAAGAAAGAGAAAGAGTGCAACTTTGTGAAGAAGTTGTTGCCGATGATCTTTAAGCCATGTGAATGCTTTTAAACATGACCTCAAGTTCCTGAGGGCTGCCTAGTAATGTTGCCCTCGAAATGCCAGGTGCTGGAAAAAAGTTTGAAAACACAGGAAAAGAGTGAATCTCAAAAATTGCTCTTCTCCTTAATACTTCTTTTCATGAGGGATAATCCTGCATCCCCCAAATTTATATACCCCCAAATTTATATATATATATATATATATATATATATATATATATATATATATATATATATACATATAATATGCGTGAATGGGCGTTCCTTCGTTGAAGGTTGTGCATTAGGCCCGGCAAGCCAGTATGTAAAAATCTACTGCCAATCAGTAGCGGACCGGAGTTCCGCTGTGGTGACCCCTAACCGGGAAAAGCCAAAAGACACAAACAAACAATACACACACGCGCACACACACACACACACACACACACACACACACACACACACACACACACACACACACACACACACACAGTGGATATAAAAAGTGTGCACACCCCTGTTAAAATGCCAGGTTTTTGTGATATAAAAAAAGAGACCAAAATAAATAATTTCAGAACTTTTCCCACCTTTAATGTGACCTATAACCTGTACAATTCAATTGAAACATATAACAAATAAAAAAAATGCACAATAAGCTGGTTGCATAAGTGTGCACACCCTTAAACTAATACTTTGTTGAAGCACAGCATTCAGTCTTCTTGGGTAGGAGTCAATCAGCATGGCTCATCTTGACTTGGCAATATCTGCCCACTCTTCCTTGCAAAAGCACTCCAATCTGTCAGATTGCAAGGGCATTTCTTGTGCACAGCCCTTTTTAGGTTTCCCCACAGATTTTCTATTGGATTTAGGTCTGGGCTCTGACTGGGCCATTCCAAAACTTTAATTTTCTTCTGATGAAGCCATTCTTTTGTTGATTTGGATGTATGTTTGGGGTCATTGTTGTGTTGAAAGGTGAAATTCCTCTTCATCTTCATCTTTCTAGTAGACGCCTGAAGGTTTTGGGCCAAAAGTGACTGGCATTTGGAACTGTTCATAATTCCTTCCACCTTGACTAACTTCCTAGTTTCAGTTGAAGAAAAGCAACCCCAAAGTATGATACTGCCACCGCCATGCTTCACCACGGGGATGGTGTTCTTTTGATGATGCAAAGTGTTGTTTTTGCGCCAAACGCACCTTTTGGAATTGTGGCCAAAAAGTTCAACCTTGTTCTCATCAGACCATAACACATTTTCCCACATGCTTTTGGGAGACTTTATGTATTGTTTTGCAAATTTTAGCAGGGACTGGATGTTTTTCTGTGCAAGAAAAGGCTTCCATCTTGCAATCCTACCCCATAGTCCAGACATGTGGAGAATATAGAAGATTGTTGTCACATGTAGTACACAACCATTACTTGCCAGAAATTCCTACAGCTCCTTCAGTGTTGCTGTAGGTCTCTTGGCAGCCTCCCTGACCAGTTTTCATCTTGTCTTTTCATCAATTTTGGAGAGACGTCATGTTCTTTGCAATGTCATTGTTGTCCCATTTTTTTTCCACTTTTTAATGACTGTCTTCATTGTGTTCCATGGTATATCCAACGCTGTGGAAATTTTTGTGTACCTTTCTCCTGACTGATGCCTTTCAACAATGAGATCCCTTTAATGCTTTGTTAACTCTCTGCGCACCATGGCTTTTGCTGTAGCAGGCATCAGAGTAAATGTTGGGAGAATCCTACTAGGACAGCTGAACTTTATTTGGGGTTAATCAGAGTTTCTTTAATTGATGGCAGGTGTGTACCCAAGAAGACTGAATGTTGTAATTAAATCAAAAGGTGCTTCAACAAAGTATTAGTTTAAGGGTGTGCACACTTATGCAACCAGCTTATTGTACGTTTTTTTATTTTTTATATTTTTCCCCTAACAGATGTTTGTTTTTCAATTGAATTGTACAGCTTATAGGTCACATTAAAGGTAGGAAAAGTTTTGAAATTATTTATTGTGGTCTCATTTTTTATATCACAAAAACCTGGCATTTTAACAGGGGTGTGTACACTGTTTATATCCACTGTGTGTGTATATATACTCCAGGATCACCAGACCTTAAAGAAAAGTGACTATTCTGAGAAATGGTATTTTGGACTTGGTATGTACAAGTCTGATCATTCGGCCATTTAGTCACTGCTTGTTGTAGCAGGTCTCAACATTTCAAATGCTTACTGTTCCTGAGCTCTGGGAACACGCTGGATCAGAGAACGTACAGCATGGATTTTAATACTGTAAACGGATATATGTCCAGCTAGATTAGCCCGGTCAACAAATGTAAAATAAATAATAAATAAATTAGAATCTTTTTACTTCCTTTATAATACATCAGCAATGATGCACCTTATTTGATAACATATTATCAAGATATTAAATTAAAATAAATATGAGATTTCTAAATTAACAACATTTTTGATTAATGTCCACTTATACTTCTGAGGTGCAGTCTCCTATTCTTGTATGGCTGTGAATCTGATAGATATTACAATGAAACAAAGCACTCATAAATGATTTCAAGAGACAGAAGTAAGAACATTTTCAAAGAGCCTTTCAAGTGGAACTGTTTTCATCATGTGTATTTCTTTTAAACTGTAGTAAACCACAGATGAATATAGTGTTAAGACTTAAATAGCTTGAAGAACTTTTCAATAACCACATACTAAAAAAAAAAACAAAAAACTAAACACTTATAGACTGATTCCTTGAATAGCACTTTTGCAAATGAATCAGTAAATAAACATAGCAATCCTACTATCTTAAACGGTCTATTTTTATTGTGAGGTCATTTTGATCACTCAGCATATTAATAGTGCATCATAAAATTTATCTTTCTGAAGGTGTAATTAAATGTGTGTGTGTGTGTGTGTGTGTGTGTGTGTGTGTGTGTGTGTGTGTGTGTGTGTGTGTGTGTGTGTGTCATACCTCTCAACCTCTTAGTGCAAGAAATCTTGACAAAGCCCATCAACATGGGGGGAGAAAGGCCCAAAAATAGGGATGTATTTTAAGTATTGAGTTTATAAACTTAGAAAGTTGCTAGAGTAACAGGGTTTGCTTTAACATACATTCTCTGAAGGATTTGAAGTCTGAAACTCATGCATGTCATTATTTACTGACTTCTGCCCTCAGATAATCCCAGTGATTTGCCAGATAAACACAAAGTTTATGAGGAACAGACCAAAAATATGTCCAGTTGAGGTGGTAAGGTCTGTGTGTGTGTTGTGCAAGTGTGTATACAGTATTTCCCAAATAGGGAGGAGAGAGAAAAAGGTAAGGTCTGTAAGCACCAGCATACCTTAAATAGGCATGAAAGAGCAGTACTACATAAAAGCATGCCCTAATTATACATCTCTCTTTTATTTTGATAGTGTAAGGCACTCTGTAGGCAACATATAGTCTGTTATTGTTTCAGAAAGCAGTATATTGCAGGATAAGCAGAAATGTCAAAAGGAAGAAAGTTGCTTTTCAAACTCTCAGCATCCATGTATCTTCTTTCTTTTTTTCCATACTAAATTTTTCCTTAAAGTGCATACACTTTATAAAAGAATGGGTAACAGAGCAATGAGAATAGTGATGACTATTGCAGCTTTTTAGTAATCTCTGGAAGTCATAGTAATAACCTAGAAATGTCTTCAGGATGAACTCTTTTATTGTCAGTATCCTCTGTGTTTCTCTAAACAGCAGCAACAGTCCAGAAACTGTTTATATTTAGTAGCAGGGCATGTGGAATATATCTACTCCCTCACAGAAGGCAATGGGAGACACAGCTACCACTAAGGAATGTTTATTATACTTGTTTTTCAACTTCTGTTTCTTTCATGTAAAATGCTTTCAGAGATTATTTATTTCTTCTTCCCAAAACTAAGTAGTGAGGATGGCATGCATAAAACTATTCAATAATAAAAACAGAAGCAATTATACAGTTCCTTACATTTTATTGTAATATGTCTTAAACTGAAAAAAACTTGCTCACTTTACATCAATTTTAAACATTATCTGCTTCCCTTTATAAAAAATACACATGAAGGTACCCATGAAATACATTTAATACCAGCTGAATTGTATAAAATATGTCACTTTTTATATTAGTTCCATACAAGGATACTTCTACATTAGTTGTGCATGCTATCATTTCTCAAGGAAAACTAAAGTTGAGACTCCTGTCTTCATTATACCTTAATGGATTCATGTTTGACTTTTCATCTCCAAAAATAGATTCAATAACTCCAAGCATATCTACATTCTATGACCATTTATATACTGCTAAAACCTTTGTAGCTTATATCTATTTTATTAATTTCTAAAACATGGTCTAATAAACCTTTTCTCTAACCTACTTTAGATTTAGCAAGTACCCATGTTATGTTCATTTATTAATTCCTTCTACAATCATACATAGAACTAGATTCTAAAAGACATACACTCTCTCCAAGTGTGTTACTGCTTAGTAATGCTACTTTGCAAATGGCTTAATACAGGACTAACTTGTCCACACTGAGGGACAGCCTTTTACAATCCTGCAACAATATTATCTGAAGTATGATTCTGAGCTTAAGCATTAACAAGGGAATACAATTTAGCATGTATTTAGAATGCATGCTCTCTACTTCCAGGTGATGTGGACATAAAGTTGGTTTCCTTTAAATTTCTGTGGTAGCATTCCTTATATTCCAAGTTTTAAATTCAGCAGACTGGCTTATGAAGACTTATAGACCGGTCGCTGACAACATATGCCCCAAGCATCAGGTACATGAATCATAGGGTGGCAAATATCAAAATGTTGATGACTGCTATTGGAAATCACTGCTGGTATGGTTTCAATGTGTGCTTACTCTGTTTTAGGGACAGTTCTTCATTCCTTGTGTTTGTGCATCACTGTCAACTTCTTTGTTTAAGAATCAGGGACAAAAGCAAAATTAATGGGACAAAACGGCCCCAAATCACTTGCGAAATCAAAGAAGGTGATTGAAAAGTTTTATTAGACCGCATTTTTGAAACAAGAATAAAATAAATATAAGCTGCAAAAGTTTCAGCAGTATATAAATGGCCATAGAATGTAAAGAAGTTTGTATTTATCAAATCTATTTTCGGAGATGAAAAGTCAAACATGAATTCATTAAGGTACAATAAAAGCAAAGTAAAGTGTTACTCTAATTTACTTAAGCATTACTGATTGATTGTATCACTATGATCCACAGTAACAAAATCAAGCAGGAAGTAAGGCTGGCATGCAAGAGCAAACTGGGGGTAGAAGGTGCTACAAGCAATGAAAAGATGTGCAAATACCCCAGCACTATTTTAATATTACCCTAGCACTATTGTACATTATGTGGATGTACAAGCAGATTGGTAACTACTTACAGCTTTACAGATTTGCAGTCATGGTTCTTTGAGCTGCAGTTTCATGCTTTGCTATTTGGGCTGATTCCTCTTTCCTGATATTGTGAACCCAACACTCCCTCATCAAGAAAGCTGTGTGCCTTTGACAGTCTACCAAATCTTTTGGGATATTGCTGCTGAGAGATTTGCTTCTTTGGCCAGAGACAAAAATATGTGCAACTGCAATAGTACTTGACAGTTTCAATAATCTGAAATGTATGTAATAATTTAATATAGTTATTTCATGTGTACTAACTTATGAGCTGCATATATATTACATTTCGCCTACTGGAGCCAGCAGAAAACAAATTTCATTAAGAGCGACATGTAAAGAATGATAGTCTGAAATGTTTATGCTATGAGCTGCAGGCTGTCCTTAGAAAGTAGCACATTATTTCACATCCTCAGAAGAGTACTGTGGCCTCAGGTCTATTCTGAAATTATTATTGTTCTGTATTTTCCAGTATATTACCAGTCTCAAAAAAGTAGAAAGAATCACGAAGTCAGCATATAGCACTTTAAATTGGCAAAATGAAATGCCATTAGATGCACTAATGCCTCGAGAAAATATATTTATTTAATAAAATTATTTAATATTTTTGTATTTTATTAAATAAATATTTTTTCTCAAGGCACTGTTCCATCTATTGGTATTTTGTTTTGTGGATATTAACAGTCTCAATATAGATTCTGTTGTGCTGTCTTTCAGCAAGTAATGAGTTTTGTTATAATACTGCAATAAACTTTGAAAGATTCATTTATGCATTTCATTTTATGACAATAAATTGTACTTGTTAACTTATTCATTCATTCATTCATTCATTCATTCATTCATTCATTCATTCATTCATTCACTTATTGCACACGTGTTACAGAACTGCATTAGAAAACACCCATCGGAGATGCTGCAATTATTCCCATTAGAACAATGGTGCTACGCCATCCTGTGATTTATGATGGCAAAGTCTCATGCATTTCCCAAGCTCCTTAACCCTAACAGCTGAAAAATAAGCAAACAGTAAAGGACATAATTTTGATAGTTAAATACATAGAAAATGTAAAATGTACATATCTTAAAAATGTTATTGAGCTGTCCTGCATTAACAGGATACTCCTAGGAGTTGTTTCAAGTACTTCTGAAACATGATGAAAAAATTCACCTCGGGGATCTCCTCTGTGGCTCTGCTCGACAGGGGCAAAGGAAAATAATTTTCTTGGGTGGCGAAAGCCGGGGTACATTTTTGGCTAGGCTTATATAGGCCCTAGGGCCAATAGCCTAGTACCTACCTATGAACCTATGAAAAGAACAAGGAAGAGCTCTTCCAGCCATTATAATTTCAAGATTTCCTAACATCACAAAACAAATTATTCCATTTATGATCAAATCACCATAAAAGACAGGACTGAGTAAAAAAAAACAATAAAATCAGATTTACTCTGAACACACTACTTCCTGCTGTACTTAAACAATTTAATTTACTGTTTATTGTTCATTTTCATTAATCATTGACATTTTCTTGTGTCATCTGATAAGCCTGCAACGAACAACAGGAAGTTATTAGTTTGCAGTGAATTTTGTTTGTACAATTATTTATTTATTTTCATCTGTTTGCTTGGAAAGATCAACTGAGCAAGCAAGCCCCATTTCAGCAGAGACCTGGGGAGAAAAGCTCCACAAAAAAACTAACAATAGTAGTAAATATACAACATACTTAATGCTCTGGTAACATTTAGCAGCATTACGTCTAAAGGTCCACAAGAACTATTTACAATGTGTATAAAAAAGAGAGAATGCTCATGTAACATTAGCAGCATTACATACAAACTGAGGATAAATAAAGTAGATACTTATGAAACAAACAAGTACATTACACAACATAATCAGCATTGGGTACAATGCAGTAGTACAGCTCTATATTATATATTTGAAGTTTCAAAAGTTCGAACCTCATATGTTCGACAACATATGAGCAAAACTTGAAACCTCGAATATATAATAAAAAAGTAAAAATAAAAAAAAGTACCTTAACACTCTGAGTAGGGGGGCAAGCCCCCCTGCACCCCCCACATCCCCCCTACTTAAATATACCAACTCCAAGACTGCACTTCAGTGCAGAAAAGGGAAATTTTCCCATTTTGTGTGTACGTAGCCGTTGCCTTTCACCTTCGATCATATGGTGTCGACCATATGACATTCGATCTTTGAAATGTTCGGCAATTTAATAGGGACCCCAGTAGTACAGTAGGTCACATATAATTATATACATTTTATCACTGAAATAGCAGAAGACAGAGACATAAGAGAGAAGAGATATACATTATTAAAGAAGAATGCTCTAACATATTGATTATACCTTTGAAGGAGACCATGAGCTATGATGTGTCAAAAATTAGCTATACGCCCCACTGTGTAGTTTGTGCACAGTAGATTTTATTTGTCTGTAAGTTGATAAAATAACATTTGTGCAAATGGTATCTTGCCATCTCCTGTTGACACCAGAACAGCAGTGATACCCCGCTAGTCTGCACTATATATAATCTATAATAAACCAGCGTAATATGTTTGCTCACCATGCTGTCATGCTAAAGCTATCTACAGAATGAAGAACGATGTTCAGTTCCCAAGGACAACAACATGACCTGTAAGCATGAGTTGGACATTAAACTTTTGTAGGACCAGAAACGTCCTTTTACTCTCAAAAATGAAACTCCAGTTATAAAGTTCTGAGTTATTTAGTTCCTATAATCATGATGAATTTCCAAATTCATTAATAATCGATTTACAATATTAGCTGTCTGGGCAGTCAGAAATAGTGGGCTGGATTCATGAACACCAAGTGTGCACAATCTGTATTCAAGAACATCTCTACTACATTTCTGTGCTGTATATCCACTCATTAAGATTAGACTAAGTGCTGATGTAGTCTACATATTGCGGTAACTTTTATGAATCCCCTTGATTTTTAAGGCTGCAAGAATATCAGTAAGAAAACTAAAATTAGGAGGAAGAAGGTGGGAGCTATCCTTCATGTTTATTCATTCAGAATAATGTACACTTAGTGGAGACATTAATTAATCTGGCCTTATATTCTATTTTTTATACTTTGCTGACCAGGTTATAACTCATTAGGCTAGTGGACTCCTTTAAGAGGAAACCTCAGGTGGTCTTTATACTACTAGGGGAAATTTGGCCGGGAATTGGTCATCTTCCCATACTCTTTTCAATAGGTGCTATGGAACTTTTTATCCCAACAACTCAAGCAGATGGGACCTTGATTTAATACCTCATCTGAAGGACAACACACTCAAAAATGCAATACACCCCTTATGCTGCACTGCAGTGTCAGCAATCTTTCTGTCTGGTGTGAGACTAGAACCCACAGCCGTATGCACCAAAGGCAAGTGTGTCACCTGTCCCACCACTGACACTGCACATCCAGAACCTGTGGTAAGTATCATATGAAGGTATAATGTTATGACTGGTTAAACATTTAAGGGCAACAGGTATCATACACACAATTAATTTTTGTTGTTCCTATTACTTGTGATATTTGCTGAATATTTTAAATTCTGTGCTTTGTTTTCCTTTGGTGCCCATAATTCATAGGTTCATAGGTAGGTACTAGGCTATTGGCCCTAGGGCCTATATAATCCTAGCCAAAAAGGTACCCTGGCTTTCGCCACCCAAGAAAATTATTTTCCTGTGCCCCTGTTGGGCAGAGCCACAGAAGTGATCCCCAGGGTGAATTTCCTATTTCCCATCCAATCATCAAACTTTTTTCTTGTAGAGTGCTAATGAGGAACTCTGTTTGACATAGATAGGTAGTCTGTTCCAGAGTATGGGAAGTCTCTGGGACAAGAATCTATCCCTCCAGCATGTTCTGTTTATTGTGGTGACAAGGTTTAGGTCCCTACAGCGTGTAGTTTGGAGAGATTGGGATTTCTTTAAGTGGAGCGTGTCCAACAGCTCTGGGTTTGACATAGCTTTGTATGTTAGGCAGAGATCACCTCTGAGTAGGTGATATGCGACGGAGTAAAGCTGGAGTTTTTTGAGATGGTCTGCGTAGGGCATCTGTTTGAGGCCAGTAATCCTCTTTGTGAGGTATTTCTGTGGTCTCTCCAGTTGTTGCAGGTGTCTTGTGAGGTACATACCAAAAGGGGTGCTGTACTCTATAATGCGTCTAATGAGTGATGAGTATAGGGGAACAATGACTTCTTTTTTTCTGGATGAGAAACCTTTTGTAATTAGGTGTGCCACGTAGAAGGATTTCCTGACCACTGTGGCAATGTGATTATCAAAGGAGAGACTACTGTCCACCTATGTCCCAAGGTCTCTTATCACACTTTCAGTGTTATGTAGACTACCACCTATGTGGTAGTTCATGGGTACAGAGTTTTTACCAAAAGGGATGACAGTGCACTTTTTGGCATTGAGCTTCAGGCCATGGCTTTGACACCAGGCATCTGTCTCAGTGAGGTCCTTTTGTAGGATGCCCACATCATTAGGAGTTTCAATTATGGCTCCCAGTTTGCAGTCATCTGCAAACTTCATTAGCCAAAGACCTTTGATTGTAACTGATAGCCAAACACAGGCAAAAGAGTTATTATTTAAACAGCCTATATACACCCATGATTATTTAGTAACGGTTTTATTTCATTTCTTTTCAAGAGTGGTCATCTAAATGAGCTCAAAGATTATGAATCAAAAATGCAACAATTTAATGAACTATGAGACTGTTAATGCTGATTTCGTATGTAAATACTTACGTTTACTGAAAGAACTATACGGAGATCATTATAGTATACTTTTCTTTGCTTACTTGACATCACAGTTTGAGGAGCAGAGATCAGCTGTAAGTCCTACTGGCATTAATATAATTATTTCACGCATTATCGTATGCCTCAGAGTCAGAGTAAGAGATTAAAACAATGAGCTATCTGGTAATTAGCCAGATGATTAAGGTTTTGAGCTGTTAATGAGCTTTATCCAGAGAGTGATTCTCTCAAACTTAATTTGCCTACCATGTGACTCTGAGCAAACCACTTAAACAAACAGTGGTCCCAAGCTGAGTCTGAAAAAGGTCCATGCAGATTAGTATTCTACCAGAATAAAACAAATGAACAGATACATGCAAATGCCTTGAAGCTTTTTAACAGAAGTTTACTGTACTATTATAGTTGTATTTATTTCTAACTCTCTAATTACATTGACCGGGAATTCATTCCGATCTTATGACTCTTTTTTTAGGGTGGAACTATGGTAGTATTTATACAAAATAAGATACATTTTACCAGGTTACTGAGGAGACTTCCCCCTCATGTTCCTGATTAGATCACTGCTGCAGCAGAATAAGTTATATGGAATGTCCAGCCAAGGATCAGACCAGCTGGCCCATCTCCATGCATCCTAGTCACAGCTCTGCATCAGAGAAGCAGGATAAAATCAGTGGCTAGAATAGTAAATCTTCAGAACTTTCTTCCCACAGAAGTGCTCTCCTCTGTGGGCTTCAAGTGATTGATGGCCGGCTAGTGCTTCAGCAAAAGCAGATGAGTATTCTGTTGGGAATTACCCTCCAAATCATCAGTTTTACTGAAGAAAACAGGTTCTTTTCAGTAAAAAAAAATATGTTTGAGGAAATATCTGGGCTTTTTTAGTGTTTGTCACTAAAGTTTTTACATCAGAAACCATAGCTGGCCTTAGGCATAGGCCAACTAGGTGGCCGCCTATGGTGCCATTCTAGTAGGGGCGCTTTTCCAGTATTTATTTGGTGCAGGTAGACCAGGATGAGGGCACTGGGTGGTGTGGGGGCGCCATGGAGCCCTTTTGCCTAGGGCACCAGTTGACCTAAGGCCTCTCCTGTCAGAAACTTATATTTTGAGGTATTGTTCTCTTAGGGGAATCCCTCGAAAATATTTAGTTATTTTATAGTTTCATAGGTTCATAGTTACTTACTAGGCTAACAGCCACAAGGGTCTTTATAAGCCTAGCTGTGCAATCCAACCCAATTTTGTCCATATGTATCGTGGGCATTTATTAGGAGTGGGTACATTAGTTAAGATGTTTCTGGAGATTATGTGGGGGGAATACATTAGTTTTGGGCATTACTATCTGCCTCCATCTATCAGAGGCATGGGATCCAGAGCTGGGGTGAACTTCCGATTTCCCATCCATTGGTCAAGGTTATGCTTAAATAGGGTTAGGGATGGACTCTGCGTTACATGAATGGGGATCTTGTTCCAGAGCATGGAGATCGACACATATCTGTCTCACCAACATATCTTATTTATGTCACAAAAAAAATGTAAATCCTTGGATCTAGTGGTTCTTATGCTTTTTCATTTGGCAAATGTGCAAAACTTCCATCAGAGCTGAATCTGAGGATGCCTTGTATGCCAGGCATAGATAGCATCTCAGTAACCTGTAGCAGACAATAGAGATAGAGCTTTAAGGCAATCCATATACGAAAATGTGCTTATACCCTGTATTCTTCAGGTAGGAAACCTTTGTGGGTGTTCCATCTGTTGCATATGTTTGGTCAGGTACATAAAAAAGGGGGTATTATACTCCATGATGGGTCTGATAAGGGCCAAATAAAGTGGCAGTATGACTTACTTGGACCTGGATGCCATGCTTTTACTTTTAAACTGGGCAACATAGAATGATTTACTTAGTGCCTTGGCCACATGTTAGTCAAAGGCTAGATTACTGTCTACATGTATTTCCAGATCCCTGACTACTCGGTCAACTCTTAAGGGTGTCTTAAAGACGAATAATTAGTCTGGGTGGCAGTTTTCCCAAAAAGCAGTATAATGCATTTCCTGGTATTGAGCCTTAGTCAGTGACTTTAACACCAGTCATTTGTTAGACCCTCTTGTAAGATGTTTGTGTTATGGGAGAAATCTATGACAGCTCCCAATTTTGCCATCATCTGCGAATTTGGCTAGCCAAAGGCCCTTGACATTTGCCTTTACCTCCAACAAGTAGATGCCAAACTTGAGTTCTAGCATGGAGACTTGAGGTACCCCAATGGTGAATATTTTATTTTATTTTTGTGAAGAAAAAGTGAACTTTTACAGCATATTTCTTTGTTAGGGGGTTGAACATTTAGTTTTGGGTGCTATATCTAAAAACATTTTCCATAAATACTTAAATTCTTGTCAGAATACTTTATAAAATAAATTTTGCTAAGCTCTGCTCACCACTTGCCAAATATTTCTTTCAGCATACTGCCAGTTTTGTGTCCCGGAGATGATTTCCTTATTTATTTATTTATTTATTTATGTATTTATTTATTTTTGACAAAAATGTAATATTTCTGCATAAAATGTTGTGAGGGGCTGGGTTTAGTGTGTGTGTGTGTGTGTGTGTGTGTGTGTGTGTGTGTGTGTGTGTGTGTGTGTGTGTGTGTGTGTGTGTGTGTATGTGTGTGTGCGCGCGTGTGTGTGTGTGTGTGTGTGTGTGTGTGGTGGTTTTCACTCATTTTTTTTTTTTACACAGAAACTAGATTTTCAGTCAGGGAGTAACACAAACCCTTCTGTACTCTGCTATCCACCTGTGAGACACCTTTTGTTGCTAGGACATGGACCTGGGTCCTGGTAACATTATCAATCCCTCCCTCAGCTTCAACAAGAAAAAAAGTTATCTGGGAAGCTTTGGTGTCTCCAGCTTCTTCTTCTTCACCTTAGTTGCAGATGGGTGACAATGCTGTGGCAATCAGTTCTTTCTTAGACCAGTCCTGTCTTCTTATCAGTGCCTCTGTTACTGCTCCTCAGGAAGCCACTAAAGCTCATGAGGCCAGCACATCCTCTGTGGCTTTTCAGCTGCCCTTTTCAGGAATGAGAGAACCACTATTGCCAGCATCAGAGAAGGCACTGAGGATGTTCTTTTGCTAAGCTGCTCTGAGAAGCATCATTCCTAGAGAAGGGACTGTTCTTTATGCTGCCTTTTTTCCAGAGGGTCTCCCAAGGAAAAAAAACAAGCAAACATAAAACTAGAAATTTCTCCTCTCCTAAAGCAGATAAGGAAGACTGGCTGGGCTTTACTAAATGTTTATTTTGAGCCTTTCAGTATTTAAATGCTGAATCCTCTCTTCATAAAAAAAGGAAAATATTTTCCTGTCTCTAAGACACTGATTCCCAGTCTGAGGGACAAACATTTGACTTGGGTTGTGTTTCCCAAGTTCCCTTTCCACAGAATGAAGAATCTGTGTCTAATGAAAGTTTTTATTCAATTTGCTTCCTGAATAGTTGCCTTTTTATAATGTTATTTCCATAATGAAGGAATTGTTTAAGTGGGGACAAACAAAAATACCAGCCTTAAAGAATGCTTTTTGGCAGGTTGCTGTTTGCCTAACAGGTCAACCACTTGCTCTAAGAAAACCTGATAAGTTATATAAAGTGTTCCGGTCCACAAATTCCTTTTTTCTAACCTAGGTCAGAAATTAATTTCTCTGTAAAGTCAGCTTCTGTCAAACTCCTTATAGCAGCTGGCCATATCTCTTCTGAGAAAACGGGAAAAGTCTTTGATAGATTTGGAAAAAAAGTTTATACTTCTGCCTTGGCCTTTAGAATAGAGAGCAATCAGGCTCACGTGTATAACTTTCTGCAGGGTTTGTTTTTTTTGATAATATGTAGAAATTAATTGGTGATCTCCCTCCTTTAGAAGCTAAAGCATCTCTGAATTCATTGGCTTCCTCCATATCTCAGGTAACCAAACACTCTTTAAAATATGCTTATGATATTGTCAATACTGTGTCTAGACTAGTTCCTACCGGCTCTGTGATGAGAACATTTGCCTGGTTATATTCTCAGAATTTATCAGAGGATGCCAAAACTAAGATTCTCAATAGTCCCCTGGATAAAGAAGTGTTATTTGGTGCTTCTTCTGCTTAGGTCTTTAAAAGGCATCATGGAAGGGGAAAGGTAATTCAGGAAGTTACCCAGATTTTTCAACCATCCTTTCCAAAATATAATAGAAACTCTTCTTCCAGGTCAGGTTCCTCTTTTGGAAAACAGAATAAGTGTTCCCAACAAGCACAGGCAAACAAAATTTCAAAAAACAGTGATAAGGAGGTTCAAAGAAGAAAGGAAGTCCTTCCAGAACCAAGGACAATCTAAGAAATAGACTAACTATATGCCCTCTCAGGTATTTTCCCCTCCCAACCTGACAATCCTGTAAAACTGAGAGTCTAAGTCTTCACATTCCTCTGTGGTATCAGATAACTTCAGACACTTGGGTGCCGAGAATCATTCTAATATTCTACATCTGGCAGTGAGATCCCCTTCCTCCATTTCAAGAAATTCCTCCAAATTCACCCAATCATACCTTCCTGTTCCCTCTTGTTCTAGAGCAGGCACTGTCTCAGGGGGCTGCAAAACCTGTTTCCAGAGGTCAAAGCAGGAACAAATTTTATTCAAGAATCTTTCTGGTGCCAAAGAAAGGAGCCTGTACATCAGTCCTAGATGTTTCTTTTCTAAACTTTCACATCAAAATTCCAACATTCAAAATGCTGTATCTACAGTTTATATTACCCCATGTCCACCTCTCAGTTTTCTAGTAACTTTGGATTTAAAAGATAAATTACCATCATATTCAAGTTATTAATGATTTCAGATGTGTTTTCATTTTTCTGTGTCTGGTGTACATTTTCAGTTTTCTGCTTTGCCCTTCAGTTTATTCACAGCTCCGAGAGTGTTTACACAATGGCTGGCTCCTTTGTCAACCCATTGCAGGTAGCAAGGCATTCACATTATCTTACATTTAGATGACTGTCTGATTTTTCCAGATTCCTTCACAGTTGTCAAGAATGCCTAGCTTGAGTAAGAGACCTTTTTTCTCAGCACGGGACTTAAGGTGACCAAAGAGAAATCTTTGGCCATTCCATCCCATGGGATAGTGTTTCTGTGAAATCGTCTGGATGCAACAGTTATTGTGGACTTTCTTCCTCAAGGCAAAGTTAAATGTTTCAAGAAGCAAATTCTGATATTTTCTAACCAGACTCAGGCTTCTGCCAGGTAATATATCAGAATTCTAGATTACATGACTTCTGCTATTCTTGTGATTCCTTTGGCCAGACTTACATGAGGAAAATTCAATGGTTTGTCAAATCAATTTGGACTCAGCACCAGCACCCCTTTCATTTATAATTCCAGTGCTAAGGTTTGCAAAAAGGACATTACTTTGGTGGGGGAATCAGTCATATGTTAACCCAGGTCTGCCTTTCTCCCTTCCAGTTTCCTACTCAGTCTGTAACCACAGAAGCATCTGTGTCTACTTGGGTACCTGTGTCAAAAAGATTGAAAGTACAGGTCCTCTGTAACAAGCAAGACAAGTTAAACACATAAATGTTAAGGACGTTATTGCTTTAATAAATGCTGTCAAAATCTCTGAACTATCTTTGAACTCCAGGTACTCTGATAGAAATCACAGACAATAACACAGTGATGTGATATAAAAATAGTCAGGTGGGAAGCAGGACATACCAGACATTTGCAGACTAGCTGTGGTAGCCTAGGTTATAACAACTCAGTTCAATCTATCCCTCCAGCCATCAGAGAAAACATTGTTGCAGACAAGCTGAGTAGGCACAGGACAGAACCTCTCAATGAAAGCTGAACCTTGGAGGTCTTCCAGGAATTGATCCATCTGTGGAGAGCTCCTCAAGTCCATGTATTTACCTCCAGCACAAGGCAGTTAAAGAAATTCTGCTGCAGGACAACTTGCAATCAGGTTTGGAAGACAAATGATTTTTCATTCCCATAGTTAGAAATGCTTCTGTATACTTTTCCATACTTTCGTCTGATAACCATAGTTCTTCTAAACAGACAGAAGCACTCCCCAAATATAGCTGGAGACTCTCTTTCAGCCTAGGAAACAGTAGTTCTCCCGTTTATTTTGCAAATAGTTAAGGGTAATTACAATAATCTTTCTTACAGAATGTACGTGTTCACAAACAACAGGGGCTTGTTTGATACACAAAAAGCAAAAGCCATCCTGGTCCACAGAAGCAGGCAAACACGGGACTCTTTAATGAACAGAATACAAGTTAACAAGGTAATAAAAGTTAAGTGATTTTGTCCATCCACTGGACTTCATCAGAACTAACAGTAACAACTAATATCTTAAATATACTCACAGTTAAATGCCAAGTGCAAAAAATCAATTAATTAATTACCTTGTCACATTCTAATCTTGTTAAAAGCGAAAACGATGGTCTCCTTGCTACATTTAGAAAGTAACGTCCTCTACAGTACCAACCAAAAAACATAAACAAAAAAGTGTATACATGACAGTTCTCGTTAAAACTTAGATCTTGTTCCATGTATATACAAAATAAAAAAACCCAAATAGTCTGAAATAAGTTTAGTGATACAAACATAAAATTATAAAATTATGTTAGCAAAAAATAAAAATACATCACATTTGCAAGTTAACTGTCATCATTTCTGCACATTGTGTGTATGCTATATAATAGTAAAAATAAAACCAATAATATGGCCTTAAAAATAAATGTGTATGCAAAAAGGTGTATAAAGCCATTCCACAGTTTGGCTGCTCTTAGTTTGAGCACCAGTTGTATAGAAATTAAGTCATTTAGGCCAGGCGTAACAGTTGCATCCAACCTCAGCTCCTTGTATTCCAATCTGTTCTCTCAGGCACCTCTTCTGGCATCCATAGAAACAATCTCTGAGATAACAAATACATTTTTTTAAAACCACTACACAACTTAAGGTATTTGTATAAAGCATTATTCAAACTGGCTCTCCTCATATCATATAAATGTTCATAAATTCTTATCTACATAAAAACTATCACACTGGCTACATACTGTGAGATAGACCAAACCTTTGGAATTACAGTCACCCCTCTTCAAGGTGACAGCAGATTGACAATAATTTTTAAGGGTAACTTTGTCTTCCTCTAACATGTATTGACAGACATTACACCTACCACATTTAAAAGTGCTTAACCTGTGTGTGGGTTGGTGTGTTTCTAAAGTTTCCTTAACATTACTGTGTACCTTGTACACAAACATCAGTTTGACACCTAAGTGCCTATATAGATCTTCGTCCAACTTCTGGATGGCCCAGTTGTGAGTAATGATGTTCCTGACCATTGAGCTAAGTCCATCCTGCTTAATGACCATCCCAAGATGGAAACTAGCTCATTTGATACACCCAAACCTTCAATTTCTTCGTTTGACTGTCTGGACGATGGAATGTTAATACCGTTTATGCACCTTTTTCTGAGGACATGCAGTAGATATTAAAGGAGACAAAGAACGCTGCTGCTAGACAATATGTACAGGTAACTGGAAAAGATTTTCGAGCTGGTGCCAAACCAAGATCCAGGCCTCTTTGAAGACTTAGACTCCTGTAAATCTTCAGTCTTTGTGTGAGTTATTATCTTCTGACCTCTTTTCATCTCGTGGCTGTATTTGCTTGGCTGCACTTAGATTCCCCCCTTTCTACCCTACCACAAGTGAAGTGGGGTTTTGGAAGGGGTTTTACATATCAACCCATCTAGAAGTCAGTTGGCTCCTTCTTGGGATCTTTATTTTGCTCTGGTAAAACTCACACTATCTCCTCTTGTACCTGCTCACAAGACTGATTTGAAGTTCTTAGCTTGGAAAACAGTGTTACTCTTATTTCAGAACTGAAAGGAGTAAGTATGTGAGTTCAAAGCTCTTATGGTGAGTCATTGCTGTCACATTTTTCCCAGAGATAGGGTTACTTTGAGAACAAATTCTTCCTTTATGCCTAGAGTCAATAAAGACTTTACACTATTCTTCTCCCTCTTTTCTTTCCAGAGTCTAAAAATAAAAGAGAAAGAATTTTACATACTTCAGATGTCCACAGGATCAGATACTATATTGTCAGGACAACAACCTTCAGAATTGCTAATCAGCTGGTTGTCTCCTGGGAAGGTTAGAAAAAGGGACAAGCAGTGTCTACACAGATGGTTGAAATGGTTGCCCCATGCTATTGCTGTTTGTTATACTCACCACAACAGTATATTTCCAGGAAAACTCAGGGCCCACTTTTACCAGGCTCTGTGCACTTCTATGGCATTTTGGAAAAGGGCTGGATTCTAGAAATATGCTGCAAGAAGCAACTTGGTTATCTGTACACACCATTTAACAACTGCTACAAACTAGACTCCATCTCTAGGTCCAGACAAGGCTTTGCTAAGACTATTCTCAAGGGTTTCTAGGACTCTAATTCATCTTCCACATCTCTTGCTTTCTAAGCTCTGGTATTCATATTTATCCTTCTTCTCTCATGCAGAGTAGTGGCTAGGGTACATGGAAGATGTAAGGCTTTGGAAGCTGGTTGGCTCATTCATTCCTTGGCAGGATGTCCCATATAACTTAGGCATCTGCACTAGTGATCTATTTGAACATCTACTGTTATGGTAAATTTACTTATACACCTGTAACTCTTCTGTTCATGGACTGAAACTAAATGCCAAAAAAACAGGTGATTATATCCTTTGGGAAGTCATCTACTTTGGGTGCTACAACATTGACAATACACCCCTAAGAGATGACCCACTTGTTTGGGATTTGGGAACTTATGTGGGCAGTGACCTAACTTTCGACCAACATGTGTCCATTGTTGTAAGAAAGTACTTCTACATCGCATAACTTATAAACAAAGGGATTATGTCTACAACTAGGGATATCATTGTCCCCCTTTATTCAGTCATCATTAAGCCAGTCATTAAGTATAATGCTCCCTTTGGCATGTATCTGTGCAGATACTTGCAACAACAATAACTGATTAATATGTTCCAAAACTCTCAGCTAGTTATGGCATACAAACTAATATATTTTCCTGAACTATGTTCTGCATTAAAAAATATATTATTGCCTTACACCCCCACAAGAGACCTCCATTCTGGAGATAAATTTCTACTAATTACTGCTAAGGTAAATAATTCATTAGGGGACTTACTATACTTCTGTAACATCTCCAAGCTCTGGAACACCATCCCTACACAAGTAAAAATGATTACCAAACTTCCAAGTTATAAAATCCAGCTAAACAATACTTTACCCAGTCCTGGTCAAGCTCATGTTCTTCACCAGGTTGAGACTTCTAATGAAAGCACAAACTTCTTTTTGCTTATCACAACCTTTTTCCTCTTCTCTACTTGAATCATTACACATTTAACAACTTTCCCTCTTGCATTTGAATTAAAACATCCATTTTCACCCACCCTTAAACAACACTTCTCATCTTGCTTTTTTTCTAACTGCTCCCATCCACTGCTCTACCCCTGTCATGCATACTGTGTATGCCTAAGTTATAAACCTTCTAGATAACACCAATTTGGAAAAGGCAGAGGCAGTGCTATCATTTTGGGAGCCCCAACAAATTTCAAGTTAGGGCCCCCCAGGCACTTCCAGTCCAAGAATCACCCTGCCACTGCCATCTCTCCTAAGCAACACTTTAGTTCATGCTGCAAACTTTTACATGTAATATGCATAGGCTGACATGTAGCTGCAATACTTTTACACTACAACAGGCCTATGTACCACACATGTTGGCCCATCTCACAAAGGGACATTAACAGTTATTGGCATTTAGTTGCAATTATGATACATTACAACAACGCTATGTACAGGGCTGGACTTCGATGAAATGGTGCCCTAGGTACTCCCTACTGTTTCAGGACCCCCCCCCCACATATATCCTCTGGTATTCCCTTCTCTTTACCCCCATCTTGGGCTCCCCACACCATGCACATTACTTTTTTCTTCCTTTTCTCACATTTTGACTTACTCTTCAGCTTTTTCAAGAAGTCATAACTAACATGATTTGTGCCCATGACTTAATGCTCAGTGCTGACAAAATAGTAGCTCACAATAAACTAACAAGATAATTGTGAGGATATACAGGTCCTATCTGGGAATACCGCCTGCCATCCTAACCCCCCTCCCCAAATAAAGACAGTCACTGTCTATGCATCCCTCTGGTTTTAGATTGTGATAATAGCAGAGGGTCAAACTGCTGCAGTCATGTATTTCAAGTGACTACTGACATACATATACATAGCATGCCTCCTCGCTCCTCAACCCAAACTGTCAAAGGCATCTACCTGTATTTGTGCCTGATGTTTGATTTAGGCAGTTCACTTCCCCCTACGCAAGCTATTGTAACCTTCTTTGTGCACCTCTGAGGTCTGTCAAAAAAGTAAAAGTAACATTTTTTTACAATGCCCCAGCTCTAACACAAGCTATAATGACCTTCTGTGCACACCTCTAAGGTTTGACTGTGATGAAAATTAAAGTAATAATCACACAACCCCAGCTTTCCCCCACATAACCTGTTGCAACTTTCTTTATACACACACACACACACACACACACACACACACACACACACACACACACACACACACACACACACACACACACACACACACACATCTGAGTAGGGCTGGTTTTAGAATGGTTGCGGTTGAGAGCAGCGGTATTATCATCTTTATCCTACCAAGGTCATATTACAGCCCTATTCAGGTTATAGAGTGTAAACAGAAACTTAATACATTTTGTCTCTTCATTTTTTCCCAACCAGCAACAGCTTTTGTAGGGCCCACACATAGTCAAGGATGATTAAGGGGCTTCCATGTACTCATTTATGCAGTCTGGGGAGTGGAGCCACCGGACGTCTGGAAGATCTAGGCATCTGAATATTCTGTAATATATTTTGTGCCTTATTTTTGAAATATAATGACTTGTTAATTGCATTTTTTACTGATGCACAAAAGAATAATGTATGTGTTCCAACATTATTGGGTGTGTGCACAAATAAAAATCGGTGATAGTTTTTTTACACACAAACACATAAGCCATAGTAATAATAGCTTTGTAATTATATCAGCAAATAGCAATACATTGTGCAACAATGGAACTGCCACATCAGATCAGTGACTGCTGTTTAGCAGTCATCAAACAGCAGCAGAGGTAAGTCACTTTTATTTACCTTATTGAGGAGTAATATATGTCATTGTCCCTGATTTCACAGACCTTCCGTGACTTTGTCTCATAATTTTGCTTCTTCATAAAAAGTTTGATTTGCTGGTAAATCATCCAGGATTACAGATAATCAATAAATCCAGACATCAAAATGTTATACGTCTTATTGTCCAGAAAATGCACGTTGATACGAAGGGTGTTATTTTATTAACTTTTTAAGTGAATTAGAGTAATACTTAAAACATGTTCCTGATTTTGCACCTTTATTCTATTATTTTTTGCATTGCTCAGAATTCTTAAGCAAGAAGTTGAGAGTTATAGTTTCTGGTGTTCTGCCAGAATTTATAAAACTCCCTGAAACAGAAAATCATCCCAGAATATTGGTAGCATCAGCTCTTCTTAAAATCCATGGTTTTCACTGAGATCGGTCACTCTGGGATGCTGATCTCTCTAGTACTTACCTTGCTCATGTTCATTATCAGCTTTACCCTAACAGGGTCATATCATAGCCATTTTCAGGTTAAAGAGAGTAATCAGGAAATGAATACATTCTTCCTCCTTCCCTAACTAGCGCTAACTTTTGTGGGACCCCACAATGTCAAGGATGATTAAGGGAGCTCCCCTGCAGTCATGGATATTGCAGGTACCTAAAGCTGGCTATGTTATTAGTTTTACAGGAAAGAATGCCCACTAGTATGGTTTAACTAATCCAGGGGGAGCTATGTCAGTGGTAAAATATTTAACGGAACTGCGAAGCCTGTTACTAGATAAAACACTGTTACTATAACAAGACATATCTTTGTATTTTAAAGGGGATATAAATAAGAGTTATTATTACCCACCTCACTTATTAACTATACAAGATTGCTGTACTAGCTTTTGTTGGTTTGACAGAAGTTACAAAATATCAAGACAAGATAAATTGCTGTGGTTGGAGGCCCCCCAGGAAGAGGGGGCCCCCAGCAACCACAGGGTTCACTAGTACTTAAAGCCAGCTATGGGAACAGACAGCCTAAATATAAATGATCCTAGACCATTCTCTCTCTTTTATGCTATTACCACTGTCCCCCTATATAATATTAATTTCATCCATCCCCTCCTACATTATTTTATAACTTACTTCAATATATCTATCAAACTCTTTACAAACCTATACAATACTAAAATCTCCCTTCCTACAAAATTGTATACCTAACTTCATTACATATCTTAAACTCCTTGCAAACCTTTCTTCTTTACTGAAATGAAAGAACACTTAACTTCTTTACAATAATGTTTCGCTTCGGTAGTAAAAATCTGTTTACTTCTGCAAGATTTTACAGCTGGAACAACTGTATAGACTTATAATTGTTGATGCAAATATTTTACTGCATATACCTGTCTTGTAATTATGTTTGTTGTTTCATGAGAAATTTAACTGTTGTGTTTCTGAGAACTTTTTGAAATTAACTTTTCTCCCTGGGCCTCTGCTGAAAATGGGTTCTGCCCTGTTGGACTTTTCCCTATCAACAAAGAAAAAATAAAATAAATAATGCCCACAGACATATCATTGAAATCACCTCAAGCAAATATTCTTTACTAAGACATATACTACTCTAGAGTAGGATTGACTTCATTAATTGACTTAGTTTCTGGTGTAATTCTAGGGGGATACAATATTTGTCAGCATAGATTCACAGGTTAATAGATAAGCACTAGGCTAGCTGCCATTGTGGGACACTTTAAACCTAGCCAATTTCTCTCTCAAAGGTGAGAATCAAACCTTGCATCTTGTGTAAATACCTTAATCATTATGCCAATTCCCAACCCCGTGGAAGGACATGGTTAATAAACCACATTGCTTTGCCAAAGATGGTCTGTACCTAGTCCCCCCCAAGCTTCCTATTATAGGTCAAAACATTATCCTTCCATATACAGCCTTTGTTAGGCAATGCAAAAGTGACAAACCTGTCAACATAACAAATAAAACCCAAAGAAACCTTATGGTGTTACTGGCTCAATGCTAAGAGCTTAAACAAGAAACTCCACACTTTTCAAGTTCTTCTCACTCTGGAGAACTTCAACATTTGTGCTGTTACCGAGACATGGTTTAAAGCCACAGAAAGTACTCTGGCAGTGCAAGGTCTCAGTGCCTTCCTCACACATTTAGACCATCAATGACACAGACAGAAACTAAAGGCAGAGGTGTCTCAATATACATTATTAACAGATATAACTCTAAGATGGTTAAACAGGATGATGTCCTGGAGTTTATCTACCTGCAAATCACAATAGATAAAGTCCCATACCATATCCAAGCAAACTGTAGGTCACCATCTATGTCCCAAGAAACCCATAGGTTCTACTTAGACTACTAGAGACACTCACCATCCTTCTAAATACCTTAATCATGGGGTACTCTAACTACCTCTTTATAAACTGGGAAACCTACACTGTCTCAAACTTGCAGGCACCAAGATTCCTGGTCTTTAGTAACACAAATACCCTTTACCAGTCAGTGTGTACTCCAACCAGAGTTTAAAACATACTGGACCTAGTTACTCATCAACATGGGAGAGTGTTGCAGCCTCACCCCTCCCCCAATGTCATGTCCTCACTGTTGAGGTTGTAAACTAAAACAAAGAGTAAAAAGGTCACACAGATAACCAACTGGTTAAAAATCACGCACAAAAAAATCTATTAAAACTAGACTTCTAACTGTGTGATACCTTAAACCTCTTGCATCAAAGGCCTCATGGGATATATGCAAATCACCCCTTAAGTATATAAGGTGTTTCACCTAAATGGAAATTCTGAATGCCCTTGACTTTTTCTTTCATTTTTAAGTCTATGGGCAATTTCAGGCCATTAAAGCCAAACCCCTCTAGCTGTGGACATGCATGTTTCCACCTTCTTATGATATCATCGGCCACAGCATAAGAGGAATGCTTGACATTTGGAAACACAGGGTTGTCATACCCGGCTGATATCCATAAACATTAGGGTGTGTACAAAATATCCCAAATAACAAACTAAAACAAAGCATAAAAAGGTCACACAAATAACCAACTGGCTAAAAAACACAAAAAGAAAAATCTAGCAAAGTTAGACTTCTAACTGTGTGATACTTTAAACCTCTTGCATTAGAGGCCTCATGGCATATATGCAAATCACACCTTAAGAATATCAGGTGTTTCTGCTAAATGGAAAAGTTGAATATCCATGACTTTTTCTTTTACTTTGATTTCTGAGTCTATATATGGACAATTTCAGGCCATTAAAGCCAAACCTCTCTAGCTGTGGACATGCATGTTTCTGCCTTCTTATAACATCATCAGCACAGCATAAGAGGAATGTTTGACATTTGGAAACACAGGGTTGTCATACCCAGCTGATATCCACAAACATGTCTCCTTTGAAATAACAATCACCTCAGTAACTCCAATAAATCCAATAACAGTTAAAAACTATTCCAATGCAAATTACCTCTTATTAAGCAATAGTTTGTCAAAATGCAATGTCTCTCCTAACCCAGTGTACACAGCAACCTATACTGAATTGTTCACAGAGTACCTGAGCAACCATGCAATGGCTGCATAGAGGCTGCTACACCTACCAGAAATATCCCAAAACTAGATCAAAAAGCATACCACACTGGTGGAATCCTAACTTAAACAAGATATACAACAAAAGAAAAAAAGGCCATGGCTAAAATCAGGAAGAGAAACTTCCATAAAGATAACAGTTGTCTCATCAAAACAAAATGGAAGCTAAGACAACTAATTAAGCCCAACAAGTCCAATTGCAGGATCAAGACAGTCACCCAAGCAAATGAAAACAACAAGGTGTTTTACAGCTATGTCTGAAACCTCAAATAAAGCACACATTAATGCGCCAAACTGGTGGTTAATAGTGCCACTTTCAGTGAGCAAAGTGACATAACAAACTTGCTGGCTGACAAATTCAAATTAAACTTTGCCCCCTCCCCTCAGTCACCCCTCAAGAAACACCTACAAATATATCCTCCCTCCCCAACTATTAGTAGAGACCAGGTCCTGGTGACACTCGTTAAGGCTAAAAGCACAGCCTCAAACAGCACTGACAATATCCTGGATTGCCTCCAAAATAGCTTGAAAGATGACCTATCAAGGCCACTTGAGTTACTATTTACCTATAATTTCAAAACAGGCTTTGTAACACATGAAAGGAGAGCTGCAACTGTTATCTCTCCCCATAAAGGTAGACCATCAACAGATCCTAGAAACTACAGACTCATTAGTCTGACTAGTCTTATATGTAAAGCCATGGGATAACTTATCATGGAAATGATCAACAAAGACATAGGCAACCTTCAGACAATGGACCCAACTCGGTATGGCTTTATCAAGGGAAGGTCATTCCTAAACCTGGTAGAGTTCTTTGAGAAAGTCACCAAGGCACTGGATGAGGGGAAAATGATGCATGTCACCTATCTAGACCTGGCCAAGGCTTTCAATACAATACCCCCACTTGGGCATTGTTGATAAACTCACTAAATTGGGCACAAATCCCTACATAACACTTTGGATTGCCAGATGGTTCACAGATAGGACCCAGGAAACCAGGACTGGTGAGACCACCTCCACAAAGAGACTGGCCACCAGTGGGGTCCCACAGGGCTCCATGCTGGATATGCTTCTTTTTGGCATCTACGTCTCAGAGGTCAAGGCAAATGTCAAGAGCCTTTGGTTGACCAAGTTCACAGAAAACTGCAAATTAGGAGCTATGTTAGATTCCTCCTAAGACACCAACATCTTGCAAGAGGGTTTAATGCACATAAATGACTGGTGCCAAAGTCTCAGCTTAAAACTAATTCCATGAAATACATTATAAAACATTTTGGAAAACTGAACACCCATGTAAATTACACCATTGAAAAGACATTTTCAGAACTGGATAGGTCGGTACTAGAAACCTTATATTGGCATGCATATGTTGAAAATAGATATATTACCACCTGTAACATGATGTTCTATAATGATATAATAACAACTATGAAGGAAAAACTGTGCTGTGATGTCATTTATATAGACTTAACTTCAGCATTTGACAGGGTCATACACAAAATACTTATCAATAAATTAGTGCAACTAGGTATTGATGCACTTTTAGGTTCATAGGTGTGTACTAGGCTAATGCCCCTAGGGCCTTTACAAGCCTAGTTCATCGAAGTGCCCTGGCATTGTGCTGCCCATCGTTAGCTCCCAGTGCCTGTATCAAGTAGAGCCACTGGAGTGATCCCCGGGGTGAACTTTCTATTTCCCATCCACGTATCAAGATTTCTCTTGAAGAGGGCTAGTGAGGTGCTCTGCCTGACATGTATGGGAAGTCTATTCCAGAGCATGGGCAGTCTCTGGGTTATAAACCTGTCCTTCCAGCATGTTCTGTTTATTGTGGTAGAAATACAGACTTCTTTTACTTCAGAAAATGTGTGTTATTTCTTGTTCTTGTAACTTCACAAGTTGCTATTACTAGTATTTTAAAAAGGGTCTCTGATTACATAAGATGGATAGCTGCATGGCTTACAAATAGGACATAGCAAGTATCATACAACAACTGGACAGGTGAAATCCTTAGTTACAGTCAGGGTGTCACACAGGACTCTGTCCTAGGGCCTTACTTGTTTAGATTGCATCTTTCAGACCTAACTTTTTCATCTGAGGTGTTCTACAGTCTATATGGAGACAACCTGAAATTGGGTAAACTTATTACAAGTGTTACAGATAAGGCATGTCTGCAAAATAACTTGACTGGATTGACCATTTGGGCACAGGAGAATAATATGTTGATAAATACATCAAAAACTAAGCATATGAGATTTGGGAGGCATAAACTGAAAGATGAATATTTAAATCAGCAAACACTGATTGAAACTGTAGACTCATTTAAGGACCTGGGTATATAGGTAGATTCAGCTATGAGTTTTTCTAATCATATCAACCAATTGGTTAATGATAGTTACAGAACTACAGGCTGTATAAAAAGATTTATAAAGTCTAGGAAATTAAAAATAATGAAGTCATTGCTTGCTAGTTACATTAGACCCAAACTTGAGTATGGAATAACAATATGGAAACCTATAAGAAGACAAGCATGAGTAAACTGGAAAGAGTACAATGGAAATATACCAAGGGCATCAATGGATGTGAAAATCTAAGTTATTATGAAAGACTAAAATATATGAACTTGTACAGTGTCTCTTAAAGATATCTAAGAGGAGATTATATTCAAGTATATAGGGCATTTAGGGACAACTACCTCTGAGAATGCTTGGGGTTATCAAAAAGTGCTAGAGAATCATCAGATAACCTATGTAGAAGATTCTGTAGGAATAACAAGTGTACTAACTTGTTCTCTGACAGAGTAGCTGATGCATGGAACAGACTACCAAATTACATTAAAGCAAGCAGTAGTTTAGATATTTTTAAGAACAGCCTGTACACTTAATATGGGAACAAGTGTTTTGGTATATTGGCAAGCTAGAAAGGCATTTATGTCTGTGCTTAAAATATTTGTATGTATGTAAGACATTTCTAAAAGTTGACCTGGTAGTCAGGGATCTGGGAACATATGTAGACAGTAACCTGGCCTTTGAAGAACACATGGCCAAGGTAGTAAGAAAATCATTCTATTTCACCAAACTTAATCATTCTATTTCACCAAACTTATAACTAACGGCATGGCATCCAGGTCCAGGACAGTTACAGTGCCACTTTATTCAATCCTCATTAGACCCATCATTGAGTATAATGCCCCCTTTGACACTTACCTAACCAGACATATGCAACAACTGGAATACCCAAAAAGGTTCTCAACCAATGTAGGGCATAAACACATTGTCCATTGCAGATTGTCTTAAAACCCTATCTCTATACTCAGTCTCCTACATACTACTGAGATGCAATCTATAGCTGGTATACAAGGCTTTCTTGGATCCAGATCTGATGGAATTGTTGCACATCCACAAAAAGAACAGCATCAGAACTACTAGATCTAAGGATTTAAATTTTGCTTGTGACATAAATAGGACATGTTGGTGAAACATATATCTGTCTCAAAGGATCCCCCATCCTCTGGAGTATGCTCCCCATCCATGTCATGCAGGGACCCTCTCTAACCCTATTCAAACAAAATCTTGAACAGTGAATGGGAAATTGGGTATTCACCCTGGCTCTGGCCCCCATGTCTTTGATAGACAGAAACAGACAGTAAATTACATCCAAACTAACATACTCCATCCGTTTAATCTTTAGCAAAGTCTTAACTAACATAACCCCTCCCAATATAAATATCCACATTACCAAAGGACTCAAGTGAGTTGCTCAGCTAGGCTTATAAAGGCCCTAGAGGTACTTAGTCTTATATACGCTTATGAGCCTATCTAGTATGCATGTATTCATTTAGGACATTGTTTTTGCATATTTGTGGAAAACATGTAAGAAACAGTACACATATGCCCACATCTGTATTAAAGGTCCATTAATTAAAAAAAAAAGTTCTTTCCTTCTTTGAAAGATTTTGGAAGCATTTTCAGAAACATAAACATAAGGCACATCTACATTATTTTACAGTAAGTACAACAACAACAACCCTATTCTGAGCTTTTTTTATACTCTATTACCCCTTTATACTTGAAAATAATCAGGAAGGTTGTACTTATAACCTCAACTGCCTTTTTTTTGGCAATGTTTACTTTATCTAGAAAGGGTTATCTTTCCAAAAGCATTTTGACATATTCTTAAAAGATCCTCAGGGAATTATACTGAGACAATTATCTATAAATTATTCTGATAGTATGTATCTAATTCAAATGAGCATTACAACTTAATTTCAATGAAAAATAGTCTTTTTATGCCAGCATAATTAACATGACTGATCATACAATTTTTCACATCAACACATGCCTGAGGATTTAGAAAGGAATACAAACAAGAGTAAGCCCTTACTCAGCCATTTTCCTGCTGGTGATAGCGCTTTCTGATTCAGAGACAGGCTTTCTGCAGTGATTCTATGAAGTCTGTAGAATCACTGTGTTGTGCTGCCTCCTTGGCCAAACTTCATGCTAATGAGGCATTCTGGAGCAAAGGCCTAAGCTAATTAGTCATGGGCTCTCCTACAGACATGTCTATGTTTCGGTCAATTCCTCAGCTGGGTAAGTTACCTCAGGCAGCCAAGTTAATTGACTCAAGAAAAAGTTTGTGTTTTCCTATTACTTTCAGTGGGTGAGATCATGTGAGAGTTAAATGTTGTGGAGTTTGCGAATGGGTAGTGACGGAGGTATGTGTGTGTGTGTGTGTGTGTGTGTGTGTGTGTGTGTGTGTGTGTGTGTGTGTGTGTGTGTTTGCATGTGTATGTTTGTTGCTGCATATGTGATTGTATGGAGAGGGATGAATGATTTCAGGTAATTGTATGTGTGTTTATGAATATGTGAATGTGTTTGTGTGTGTGGGGGGGTGCTGCCATAACTAGAAACGTCCATAGACTAATTGCCAAATCCTACAATACTGGGGGAGGGGGCAGTCGATACCAGAGAA
Source organism: Protopterus annectens (assembly GCF_019279795.1). Lineage (NCBI taxonomy): Eukaryota > Metazoa > Chordata > Ceratodontiformes > Protopteridae > Protopterus > Protopterus annectens. The sequence continues at coordinate 1,546,650,536 of NC_056732.1, read as the reverse complement.
TTTTAAATATTACTCAAGTCAGTTAAAAAGTAAATTGAATATTAGGAGGTTTTGCAACATGAAAGACTTACGGAAGGAGCATAGATACCATGAACATATCACTTAAAAAGTTGATAGAGCAACAGGTTTTGTTGAATTAAAAACATATGAAGGTTATTAGACTCCAGGATAATACCACTTAAAAAATTAACATAACAACAGGTTTTGTAGTATGAGACCCTAGACAACCAGGACATATTACTTAAAATGTTAATTGAACAACAGGATCTGCAACATGCAAGATGTAAGACATATGAGGGATATGAGACACCAGAGAATCACTTTGCCATTACCCTACTCATTTAAAAAATAATACGAATATTCAAACCCTGTGTCCTTGTGGAAAGAAAGCTACTCATTAACAAATCAGAGTTTTAGTACCGTGCACTGATGGAGGACTTGATAGAAATGCAGGTCTTGCATCCTGATATATTTTCTGAAAAATGAAATGATCGCTTAAAAAATACATCATGATACAACACCTGTTACTATAAGTCCTGTATTATTGCAAAGGACTAAAGCTCTAATTTGCAAAGAAGCTACTTTCTGTGCTTAGGGAACTAGCTTTGAATATGGAGCTGCCGTATTTGTCAATATCCATGTTCAGGATTCTAAATGACATCAGAAAGACTTTTTAAATATTATTCTGATTCAATAACAAGTTAATAGAGCACCAAATCCTGTGTCGTGATATACTTTGTGAAAAATAAGAAAAATAAAACTCTAATTTCGGACTAAAGAATTACTGTGAAGACTCCCCTAAAGTAAATATTGTGAATTTCCTCACCAGAAAGCTCCCTCCAGAAGTTCCCTCCCTACATCAAAAGCCTAAGGAAGACCTCCCGCTATTACCTCTGACATTTCCCTGGAGCTGCCGGTTAATTTCGGATCCCCTGGATCGCATAGACATGGGTGATCTTGAAGGAGACATCCCGAATATTCTGGAGAAACATGAACTCATGTGGCAATTAAAGCTGAACTCTTTTAGAAAGCCTGGACTAAACTACTACTGTTCAATTAAAAGTGCACTGGAACTTAGAAAATTGCCACATTGTTTACATGACTAATTTTATTTTATTTTATTTTTTTCTACAAATTGGTTTTAAATACCATTTTAAATCATTTGAAATTTAAGTGTACATTTTGTTTCCATCATCATACATATATATATATTTTTATTTTTATTTTTTTCTGGTTCTCTTTTTTCCACTTTATTCAAAATGATGGTAATAACAATACTAACTAATTATACAATTATATAGGTTTTTAGGGTTCTTGTACACAGACCTGAAGAAGTCTAGAAGGACGAAAGCGATCTTTGTTAACAATAGGTTATGAAAATAGAAACTGATTTTTACATGCAAAATGTATATGTATATATTTATATATAATTTTTGATCGCAAAATGAACTAAGGTTGATATATTTCCAGCCATGTAGTATATTGCCTTGTATAAAATAATAATCTACTTAATAATTTGGTTAAATAAGATGTATCATTAAAGTACATTAGGGCTATATATTATTATTATGACAGCTACTAGGTAGGGCAGGACCAGCTCGAATGTCACACTGATGGGGGAAGGGATGTGAATTTAACATGTGTACCAATAACACTTTGTTTTACAGCACAATAAACCACTCCCATGCCTGATAAAAAGTATATATATATTTAGAAAGCTTGTGAGGAAATTATTACTCTATTTTTGTTTTACTTGGATCGCTTGTCTGTGTACTTAATAAAGGATTTTCTACTGGAAACATTCTGTCTGCCTTGCTTGGATTACTTTCGAATACTTAGTAATGCTGTAGAATTATATATTTTCTATTATTACTTTTTGACTTGACGAGTTTATGTTCGCTACTTCTACTACTATTGTCTGATCTGATTAATATACAGTGATTAACTAGAAATATATGGACTGAAAATCTTCCACACAGAGAAGGTTATTACACTGTTTTGTTTTTAGACCCACTACACTTTAGTGGGTTGTTTTGAGACTTCGGGGATACCACGGAGATTACTTGTTTTTAATTGTAAATCTCTGTAACATGTAATCTTTGATGGAGCTTTTCTCCCCAGGACTCCATTGAAAAAGGGTTCACTTGGCCCAATGGACTATCCTGGTTAACCAACAGCAAATAAATAAATAAAATAAATAAAAAATAATAGCTGGTATTATTGACTAAATGCAGTCATCCATTATTTACAAGGAGGAGGAAAAAAATAAGAGGCTACATCAGAATATTCTGTAAATTCAGGGACAGGCAAAAGGTATGGTGGTATGTGTGAGTGTGTATGTGTGTGTGTATTTGAATGTGTGCATGTGTGTGGGAGAATGTATGAGGGGCTGAGTGTGTTAATTTGATGTACGGGCCACCAGAGGTGCTGATTAGCACTAGCAATAGCACTATGCAATTCACAGACATGCAAATTAGCCATTACTGAGGTCTTTCTTCATTACAACTAACATGTCTCTGGACTGCATCTCCAGCAATTGCAGAAACTGCTACTTTTGGCCACAGCAGTTTCCGTGAGCTCAGGGAACTCTCTCTCTGATTCTGGCTTATGGTCTTTTTAGGGTCAGTGTATAACAGGAGCATATCGTTATTGTTCTGGAAACATGTATCTTTGATAATCTTAATTAAGAACTGATAGTTACTATGTGTTTTTAAGGTGAAGATTTAGCTAAGTGCTGCAGTCTATAAATTTCTAATGGCTATTCTAACCCTAATTTTCCTCAGTCTAGAAATACTTATATCCTTTAAAACTTTCAGAATTTTTCACGCACCTTTCAGGGTAAAACACTTGATTGCAAATCTTTATATGCTATGCTGTATGAGACAATAGCAATTAATTCAAGCAAACAGCCATATGAAATGTATTGGATGTTAGTTTGTACTTGGTAAAACTGTGCTGAGGATATAGGCTGAGATTCAATAAAGCCACATCTCCATGTCAGAATAATGTAGTAGCTATTACACGGAATATGACTGCCGAGCAATCCAGTAAACAAGGCTGGGGGCATGCATGAGCCTACCAGAACTATTCTGACATGGACACCACTGAATAATGCTAATTACCTCATTTGCTCGTGAAAACCATGCCAATAAGGTGAATTAGCAATTCAGTAAGCAGGCAGGCATCAGTGTCAGAGCAGTGTCTGCTGCAGAAATGTATTCAGTTACTAACCATGTACATGTCTGCAAAAATCAAAATGGGTGACAGCTCAAAGTAAAGCATGTATTATGACTATCAGACATGCCAATGGCCAAAATTATAGCCATTGACATGGAAAACAGTTTCAAAATTATAAAAGCCAAAGTTTTACTTTTTTGGCCAATTTCCGCCGTTTAAGAGTAGCGCAGCAGTGCACAAATGAGATCATGCAGAAAATTAAAAAAAATGTAAAAAGACAATTTTATGTGAAATCTGAATGTTGCCATTATAGTAGGTAGCATACATAACCAAAACAATAACAGGTCACACTGGTAGCTAAGGAGATAGGCTCCGGTGTGGTGGTGTGACTAAAGCAGTGGGTTATGCAAATGAGCTAAATTTATGGAATAGCAAAATGGGAGACCATGTCCGCCTGCACCTAAGCGTGTAGGAGCTATAATGCTGTAGTGTAAGCAAGAGAAGTAGCTGACATGCAAAGGGGGTGTGTCATGCTTGGTGTAAGCACATTGGAACTCCACGGCTTCTATTTGCACTCAGCTAAGCAAGGTGGTGTGTCTGAGCTAGTTCAAGAAATGCTGAACGTGTTCGCATCTCTGGGAGAGTCCTTTCTGCTCAATACTGTCTACTATAGCTACAGAGGTTTGCACAGCACACCGCGGGACTTAAAGACAACTGAAAAAAAAAAAAAAAAAAAAAAAAAAAAAAACAGGAACTACCAGAGGTGTTTACATTTGAGCAGCGGGTTTGCACAGTGCTCCACGGGGCTTAGAAAGGGTGGAAATGGGAAGAAAAAAACAGGAAATAGAATAAAGGAAGTACAGCTGGCAGGTGGAATGTATCATAGTCAGCCTATCACACAGTCAGCATCTGCAGCACACCAGTATAAACTATGCAAACATGTTTGAGTCTAGTTTTTCCCACAAACTCTGCCCCATTGGTGTACACACTCGGGGGAATTTTAACTGAAAAAATGTTAGGGGCTGCTGTCGCTTTGATACATCAGTATGTGCTAGAGGATGAGGGTAGGGAGGAGGATAATGCTGACAACCGTACCAGACTGAGGAGGAGGAGGAGAAGAGTGCTCAGACCCAGGGTAACCTACCAGGGGCTACATGATCTAGAGATACTAGAAAGCTACTGGGTGGACAGGGACTAACGTCAGCAACTCACTGAGCTCTGCCAGCCTCACCTCAGACCTAGAGCCAACAGAGGGGAACTCATCTCAGTTGAAACCAAGGTATGTGCAGCCTTAAGAATACTACCTACAGGTACCTTCCAAATCCTTCTAGGGATATAATGGGGGTCTCACAGGCATCTGCATCAGGGGTACTCCTCCAGTTCCTGGATGTCATGTGTCACATGCTGGTGAGCACATATATTTCCCCAGCACCCGTGAGGAGAGGACCAGCAATATGCATCTCTTCCACCATGTAGCAGAATACCCAGAGGTACTAGGTGCCATAGCCTGCATGCACATCCACATCAAGGCACCACCCGCTGAAGAGGGTAAAGTGTATGTCAACCACAGGGGCTATCACTCCATCAACTGGCAGGTCATGTGCAATGCCCAAGGCATTTTCATGAATGTGTGTGTGTGTTAGAAAAATATGTATTAATGTATATGTTTAGTGCTTATTAGAAGCTAAAAGGGTTAACACATTTCATTCTATTTTATGTGCAGCTTAATTTTGCATGAGATTATAAGATGCTTTTCAAACTGCTGTATGCTTTCCGAAATTGCAAGATGCTCTCTGACCTAGTATTTGCTAGCACAGCAAAATTCATGTTTATGCCTTTTGGAAATGTACTGAGAAGCAGGTGATTATCTGCTAGGTCAGGGAAATTAATGAATAGTGAATGAATAGAACAATACTGTTTTCTATAATATGATTGAATATGAACAATTAGCCCTGTTCGTGTTATGAGAACATGCACAGCTGCGGAAAAGAAAAGATACATCAGACAAAAGACTGCTTGAAGAAATGAACTGTGATCTGTACTTGCTTTGTGCTTGAATTAGCCATAGTACCTTGAATGGTAACATTGCATAGCAAAAGCTGTATCTGACCGGTGGTCGTCAAGGCCACCTTGTTTTTCTCAGGAAGTTTCTTTGTAAACTTGATATGCCAGCAGAAAATCATGGACAGACAGCTGCTGAGAAACAATATTGAAAGAACTTGTGATTTATTACGTCAGCTTAGTAGGCAATACCTTGTAAGAAATGTATAAAGATAATCTCACTTCCTGATTCTAGTTAGACAAGCTCTGTATTAGCACATTTTTGTCTCCTTGCTGCAAGATTAAAGCGCCTTAACCTGAACCTGCCGTGTGTTGATCATTTTGAAGTTATTTTTCCTTTGACAGATTGCTCCTTCAGACCGGAACTCTCTCTCTTCGCCTCAGGTCAGATGGGCCAGGTGGCATGAAACCGTACGGGGAAGAGACCACATCAGTTCTTCTGCTTTGAAAGACCTCCGACTGAATTGTCGTTCAAAAGAGAGCCACTTTTCTGATCTGCGACTGGAGGGCGAGTCGGTATACGAGCCAGAGAGGATCAATCACGGAGGCTCAGGTAAGGTGAAATTTACCTTTTTTTCTGTTTTAGATCAGGGACTTGATTGAAAATATCTGTCAGGAGATTTGTATTGCACAAGTCAGGGACAGAAAGATTGCAGTCTTGTCATAGATCAGGGAAACAGAATAGGTAAGACAGTTATTCTAGATAAACTGTGAAATAGAAAATCGTGGTACCACGTGAGAATAAGAAGGGTTACGTAACATTTTTTAACAGTCAGAACAAATGGGTAATAAGTGCACAAAAAGTTCCCGAAACCCACCACTAACCGAAGATGCAATATATATGCAATCACAGCGTGCCGACAATATTAGATATTATGCAAAATGGGTTAATAAATATGAATTTGATGGCAAATTAGAAAAATCCTTGCTTATTAAACTTGTCAAACAGCTTAAAGCTGACGCGAAAGGTCAGGTAAAAAAGCAATGCCAATTGGGAGTTCCTCAGGCACATAGGTGGATTGAGGAAGCAAACCGTAGGGAGCAAAAAAGTAATAATTCAAAAGCTATGTTTTCAGATAAAGAAGACAATAATTTAGTAATGGCATCAGCCCCTCCACCCCCTCCACTTCCTGCACCAGAATATGAAGCGAGTGGACAAGCTGGTCCACCTCCGCTATACCCGGCTGTCACCGTGAAGCCAGGACCATATGTTAGAGATCCCATCGAGACCAGGTCTCGAACACGTAATTTAAGAGGGGATATTGAGTTAATATGCTAGGCATGCCGAAAGGCATTTTAACAGTAAAAAGAAAAAGAAAGTCCAAGTATTTGCGGTAGAAGATGGAGCAGAAGTCTATGTAGTACAGTCCGGAAAAAAGGGCAAGAAAAATGCCCAGGGAAACAAACAATCTGATAAACGATAAGAAGAGTTTGAGAAAAGAAAGAAAAGGGGTGAATGTTTTAAGTGCGGGAAAAAGGGACATTTAACAAGGGATTGCAGGCAAAACAAAAAGGTAGCCATAGAAGATAAGGATGGTGAGGATTGACTATATGATAGTCAAGAATCACTAGAAGGGAATAACCAAGAAAAGACCAATGCAAATGTGATAGAGGGAGTAGAGAATATGATAGAAGAAATAGAGGAAGTACAAGAAATCACCGATGGTGAAGAAGGTGAAATTTTAGACTTGGCATTATTGAGCCTAGAGCTCTATTTAGCAGACACAAAACCGGAAGCTACACTTCTGGTAGAGGGGAGGAAAGTTAAATTCCTGTGTGACTCAGGGGCTTCACGGACCCTGATACATCCTTCCAAACTACCAGAAAATTCAGAATCACTTGATTACATATTAGTGAAAGCAGCTAATGGACAGCTGTATTGGGAGCCACTCTCCCACAACATAGCAATAACTGACCCTGTTTCAGGGATGACCCAGAAAAGCAAAATTTTCATTTCTGCAAAATGCCCAGTAAACCTTTTGGGCAGAGATCTGATGCAGATATTTGGCATAGCAGTAGTACCAACTATGCAGGGTATGGAAGCACAGCGACAAATGGATACTTCTGTGGTGCGACCGGAGGGTGAAACATTTTATTGGTACAGCCAGGACTTAGTTACGACTGGTCCAGGGGCAGTAACCGAAGAACTGATGAACGTAGCCATCAGTAAATCCCCCCCTTTGACACTGATTAACAGCATTTGTTGCACTGTACTCTATATTATTGTAGCACACCAGGACCTGATAAGGAATATGAGCAAGAACTGTTTAAAAATCATGCAAACAGATTAGTATTACGTTATCTGTACTGGGACACAGAAGGGAACAGTGTAGTCAGCTGTTTATTGCCCCAGGAATTCTTTGCACTATATAAATCTAATCGATTACCACATGTTAGTTTAACAAAAGACAAGAATGTCAAATGGGCAGATCTTGGAGAAAAAGTCACAAAGTGGGAAAAACAAACAGAGTTAGAATTGCCAGAACAGGGAATACAAAAACAGAAGTTAAATTGGATAACACAGACACACCCAGCTGTACACTTGCAGTCTAGTGAGGACAGCTGATTAGCACTCTTACTAGAAGAGGAAGAAAAAGCTTTACAGAGAATACCAGAAACTCTCTGGTCAACAGGGAAATCAGATGTAGGATTAATCCATACAGCAGGACCAGTTACTACTACGCTAAAATCAGCATTTAGACCTCAAAAGAGACAGTATCCCTTAAGAAAGGATGCAGAAGTAGGAATCAAACCTATAATAGCAGCCTTACTTAAGGAAGGAGTACTGATAGAATCTCCCGATTCGCCATGTAATACACCCTTATTTCCTGTTAGGAAAGCAAACGGGGAATGGCGTATGGTCCAAGACTTACAAGCTATAAATGATGCAGTAATACCTAGAGCACCTATGGTGCCAGATCCACACACCCTATTGAATGATTTGAAGCCTCAACAGAAGTATTTTTCTGTGGTAGATATTAGCAATGCGTTTTTCTCGATACCGATACACCCTGACAGCCAACATTGGTTTGCATTCACATTTCAGGGGAAAAGGTATACATACAAGCGACTACCACAGGGGTATTGTGAAAGCCCAACAATATTTGCACAAGAGATGGCAAGCAACTTGGCAGGATTTAGCCCACCAAGAGGAAGCCAAATTTTACTTTATGTAGACGACATCCTGCTGGCAGCCCCCACCCAGCAAGAATGTAGAGAAGATACCATAGCATTACTACAATTTTTAGCCACACAAGGACATAAAGTAAACAAAAACAAATTGCAGCTTTGGTGAATGCAGGTCAAATACCTGGGATATGTAACATCCAAAGAAGGTAGAACATTAGATGAGGATAGAAAAACAGCAATTTTGCAAGCGCCCAAACCGACTACCAAGAAGGAAATGATGTCCTTCCTGGGCACGACTAATTTCTGTCGGAGATGGATTCCAAACTATGCCTTGGAGACTGCTCCACTGACCAACTTGATATACAAGAAGCCTATGGCAACACAAGATTTATTACAATGGACACCAGAAGCAGAATCAGCTTTCTGCAAATTAAAACAACTGATAGCATCTTCATTAGTCTTAGGATTACTGAACTATCATAAACGTTTTTTCCAAACTGTAGATTGTAAACAAGGTTACATGACATCAGTGTTAACACAGTAGCATGGGGATAAACAACGCCCCATAGCTTATTATTCATCACAGCTGGACCCAGTGGTGCGATCCCTGCCCCACTGTGTACAAGCAGTAGTTGCAGCTGCAATGGCAGTACAGGCTTCGGCCTCAGTAGTGTTGTTCCACCCTCTCACATTGAGAGTGCTTCATGCAGTCGCAATTATTTTACTGCAAGAAAAAGTAGCATATCTTTCTCCTGCTAGACATCTTTCCTGTATGACTATACTCCTGAGCCAACCTCATATGACAACTGAACGATGTACAACTTTAAACCCGTCTACCTTGCTCCCGACCCCTGCGGATGGCACACCACACAGCTGCCTGCAGGAAATTGAGCAAAAGACACTGCCTAGAAAAGATCTAACAGATGTTCCCTTGAATGATGCCGAGGTGACATATTACGTGGACGGCTCATGCAGAAGGGGTCCTACAGGACAGACTCTAGTAGGGTATGCAGTAGTTTCTGATACTGAGATTTTAGAAGCAAAGTCTTTACCACACAACTTATCTGCACAAGCAGCAGAATTGATTGCTTTGACAAGGGCATGTACCTTGGCAAAGAGTAAATGTGTGGACATTTTTACTGACAGCCAGTACGCTTTTTCTACTGTACATGTTTTTGCACAGCAGTGGAAAAATAGAGGAATGATAACATCTACTGGTAAACCGATTAATCATGCACAATTTATTTTAGATTTGTTAGAATCTATTCAGTTACCTCAGAAAGTAGCTATTTGTAAATGCGTAGCTCATACCAAGCAACAGGATAGGATCTCAAAAGGTAATGCGAGAGCTGATATACCTGCAAAACAGGCAGCTTCAGCTTCAAAAGTATTTCTTTTGAGTGAGAAATTACAACCTTCTGAGATTTTAGATTTAGAAATGTTAAAAACAATGCAGACACTTACTACAAATGTAGAAAAACAGAAATGGATAAAATGAGGAGCAATTCTTGAGAAAGGGCTGTACATCTCCAAAGAAAGAAAACCAGTTTTGCCGTCTAACTTGTTTAGATATGCAGCTTTGTTGAGCCATGGGCAGTGCCATGTCTCAACAGGGGGGATGGTACAGTTAGTGAACCATGTGTTCACTGCATATGGATTTAGAAACTACACAAAAAAATTTTGTGCAGCATGCCATGTTTGTAACAGGCATCATGCACAAGGGGCATTAAAGCCTAAGCAAGGGAGTTTCCCGACACCACCGTACCCGCTCCATACTATCTGTATGGATTTCATAGTACTAAACAAATTTGAAAATAAGAAATATTTTCTTGTCATTATAGATATGTTTCCCAAATGGGTGGAAGCTTTTCTGACCAAAAATTCAGATGCAGCTACCATTGCAAAAGTCCTTGTTAAAGAAATTATTCCTAGATTTGGCATGCCGGAAAAGATCTACAGTGACAATGGCACACACTTTGTAAATCAAACCATACAACAGCTGAGCCGATATTTCGGAATTTCCTTAAAGAACCATTGTGCATACCACCCCCAATCTGCAGGATTAGTAGAGAGGCATAATGGGGTTTTGAAAAACAAACTTAGGAAATTGATTAGTGAGACACAGAAGAACTGGGTGCACTGCCTGCCTCTGGCACTGTTGAGCATGAGAACTGTTCCAAATGCAAAGGGGTTAACTCCTTTTGAAATACTGTTTGGGAGGGCATATTATATACCTCAGTGGAAACCTCTCATGCCTGCAGACCAGGTGGCTGACAGTTTACTTGCAGAATACATGAGATGTCTTCTAAATAATAAACAACTTCTGCAGTTGAATTCTGTTTCAGATAAAGAACAAACCAAACCATCGGAAGCAGCAGTAGTCCCAGGCACGTGGGTCTGGGTGAAAGTGATCAAGAAAATGAAATGGACCACACTGAAGTGGGAAGGGCCGTACCAAGTGCTACTGTCAACACCCACTGCAGTCAAGATCGCAGAGCGAGCATCCTGGATTCATCTGACACACTGCAACTTAGTTAAGAATTTTGAACTGGACACAAAACTTGTTACTGTTACACAAGAACAAAATGACCAGATACGGAGCAAGTAGAAATGCTGAGCAACCTCAGAAGTATTGCATGATCATTCTGTTGGCCATACTGATAACATTAATCTTTTTATTGTGGCCTTTCCTTTTTCCAGCCACACGAGCTGAACTGAATAAACGTGAATCATTCATAGACTGGCATCCAAACTTTAACACTTATCAAGCAATTAAATATGTGTATGCTGAAACCTTTAATGTTTCGAATTGCTGGATCTGCACAGCTATACCGACAGCATACGGGGGATTATTAATGACTGCTGTCCCCCTAGGGGTCAATGAGACCTGGGAAAATTTGCTTTTTGATACTACAATTGTAAAATCACAAGACAAAATAGCATTGTACCTACCTGTTACACAAAAGGGAATTGTATGTTTTTACAAAAATGATACTGTTCAGGTAGGTTGGAGTAATTGTAATGTGACTGTTCCTTAGAAATGTTATACCAAAGCTAATAATGCAGGTTATATTTGTGATACAAACTATATCTTGAGTTGATTCATAAGACTATTGATGACATACAACGTAACCCTGTTCTTTTAAAACAACTATCTATTATTGATAAGAAAATGTTTCATGCAGGGCAAGTGTATATTAATACTAAAGTAGAGAACTGTTATTTTGTTTGTGGGAAAAAGGCATAAAAATGGTTACCTGAGAACTGGTCTGGCAGTTGTTTTTTGGGTTACCTTTTTCTGCCCATACGACACACTGCAGTTTTGCCTCAGGGAAGAATTCAAAATGTCAGAGAGGTCACCAAGAAAACCGGAAATCCAATCAGAAGGCCTGAAAATCCAGTGGGATGAATCGAAGCAGGCTGGAGAAACCATAATTCCATAAAAAATAAAGATAAACTGACACACATGGACTTGAGTGACACTATCATATCATGGGCAAGTATAGCCCCTGCATATGGCGCAGTGAAATCAATTTGGGAGCTGAGAAAACTGTCCAAACGTCTTGAAGTAATGAGTAATGCAACGTTTTCTGCTCTCGAGTTAATGACTGATGAACTGAATGCTATGCGAAATGTGGTGCTTCAAAACCGCATGGCTCTTGACTTCACCCTAGCGGCGAAAGGTGGTACGTGTGCTTTAATAAAAGAGGAGTGCTGTTCGTATATTCCTGACAATCAGCATGAGATAAACGATCATCTTGAGGTGATTCAGCAAGTGTCGACCATGACCAAACCAGGCCCAAACCCACTGGCGGACTTTTTCCAGAAATTGTTTGGGGGGTGGGGTAGCATCCTAATGAACGTCTTGATTGCCATTTGTGTGGGATTACTCCTATTAGGAGTGTGTGTTTGTTGTGGTATTCCCTGCATGAAAAGATTGATCAAAGATTTCATAGACATGTCAGTTTCTGAGACTTTATATCAAAGTACTGAAATTGAAGAACTGCTGAAAAATGAAACACTTTCATAAGTTTTAAACTGAATGACTCTCTTAACTGCAAATTCTGAACAGAAAGAGGTTAGGAGAAGAAGCAATTGTTTATGCTTTTGAAAATAGAATAAAAAGTATTAACAGGGGGGAAATGTTAGAAAAATATGTATTAATGTATATGTTTAGTGCTTATTAAAAGCTAAAAGGGTTAACACATTTCATTCTATTTTATGTGCAGCTTCATTTTGTATGAGATTATAAGATGCTTTTCAAACTGCAGTATGCTTTCTGAAATTGCAAGATGCTCTCTAACCTAGTATTTGCTAGCACAGCAAAATTCATGTTTATGCCTTTTTGAAATATACTGAGAAGCAGGTGATTATCTGCTAGGTCAGGGAAATTAATGAATAGTGAATGAATAGAACGATACTGTTTTCTATAATACGACTGAATATGAACAATCAGCCCTGTTCGTGTTATGAGAACATGCACAGCTGCGGAAAAGAAGAGATACATCAGACAAAAGACTGCTTGAAGAAATTAACTGTGATCTGTACTTGCTTTGTGCTTGAATTAGCCATAGTACCTTGAATGGTAACATTGCATAGCAAAAGCTGTATCTGACTGGTGGTCGTCAAGGCCACCTTGTTTTTCTCAGGAAGTTTTTTTGTAAACTTGATATGCCAGCAGAAAATCATGGACAAACAGCTGCTGAGAAACAATATTGAAAGAACTTGTGATTTATTATGTCAGCTTAGTAGGCAATACCTTGTAAGAAATGTATAAAGACAATCTCACTTCCTGATTCTAGTTAGACAAACTCTGTATTAGCACGTTTTTGTCTCCTTGCTGCAAGATTAAAGTGCCTTAACCTGAACCTGCCATGTGTTGATCATTTTGAAGTTATTTTTCTTTTGACAGTGTGCTGGCAGCCCTGGCAGTTATCACGACTCCCACATCTGGCATGCCTCACAGCTGTACTAGGCATTTTCCGGGAGGACATCCCATATGGCCATCTGGTGGGAGATGCTGGCTATGCACTGGAGCCGTGGATGATGACACCCATCAGAAATGCGCACACACACACACACACACACACACACACACCTTGACATCATAATGAGGCACATGCACAAACCAGGAAAATTATAGAGCATGTGTTTGGGATGCTCAAGTCATGGTTCCGCTGCCTTGACATATCTGGTGGAGCCCTGCAGTACTCTCCAGCCACATGTGCACATATGTTCATAGTATGTGCTATGCTACACAATATGATCCTGTTGAAACAGCTGCAACAGGAACATCACAGGGAAGGGTCACATAGCCCCCCACCATTGCCAAGGCCCCCAAAGGCACAGGGGGACTTGGAAGAGGAACCCCCTAAGCCTGCACCTGTAGGCAGATGGAGGCATGCACAGTATGCCCAGGCCTTGGCAAAGAGGTAACACATAGCACACACACTGACACTGTAGGGACCCAGGGACTGACACCTCTCTCTGACTCCCACACACAGTAAAATGGATGCCACACACATCACACTACCTGTATTTTACCATGTATAGGCTGTGTACGGCATGCATCTGACAGAGCCAGCCCTTAAGCACCATCCTCACAACTGCCGCAGGCACAAGGTAAGTCAGTCTTCTTAACAATAAATTAATGGAGTAATACGTTGTGGTAGTATAGCTATAGTATCATTGCATGCATGCAAGAGAATGGAGTGGCCTACCAGGATAGCAGCAAACAACTGACAGCTATGAGGGACAACAAAAAATGTCCGCCCAATACTAGCTTCCCCAGAGAATGCAGTAGTCCGCTAGCTGACAAATCTCAATGCAGTATATGTGGGGGGGGGGGGCTAACAAACTGGGGGATCATAGGTCACATGCATGGATGTCAATGTGGGGGTCCCATACTCACCCATCAGCCTCACCCAGCAAGTCAGCCATAGAAAACCATAAAGAAATGTCTGACAAAGGCCCACAAATGGGAACAATGATGAAATATGCCCATACAGACTTACATAGTGATAAAACAGCAGGTATTTCAGTTGCAGTAAGGCTCTCCAGGGTAAGATGTCTAAAAAAACTCCAGCTATACTCTGTCACATATTGTCTACTCAGAGGCGATCTCTGCTTAACACACAAGGCCATGTCAAACTCAGAGCTGTTGGAAATCCCAATTCCTCAGAGCCACATGCTCCAGGGATCTAAACCTTGTCATCACAATGAACAAAACATGCTGGAGGGATATGTTCCTGTCCCAGAGACCGCACAGCCTCTGGAACAGAATGCCCATACATGTCAAGCAGAGCGCCTCTTTGGCCTTCTTCAAAAGGAACCTTGATGATTGGATGAGAGATAGGAAATTCACCCCGGGGATCACGTCAGTCACCCTAGGGGTCTAGGGAAGTAAATATTGCGGGAAGAAATAGCCAGGGAATTGTTATGGCTAGGCTTGTGTAGGCCCTAGGGCCGATAGCCTAGTACCAACCTATGAACCTATGAACCTATGAAACCCAAATGTCTGCCATTACAATCTAACCTGTGGTCTTTAGTGATATTCCTGTTGTCTCCAAGATAGACACAATACTATGCTAAATGGAATCAAAATGTAAAGGGAACATCAGCACAGTCTGTGCAAATGTGGACAGTTGACAGGTATGCCCCCCCCACACACACACACACATGTTCCTTTAGAAATGCAGTAACAGTAATGTTTGTAGGATATTAGCAGCGGAGCACACATTCCCAGGGCTGTCCCAATTAACTTGGTAGCTTGTTGCATGTCCACAATATGCAGGGGTCAATGAGCTATGTATATGTGTGGTCAATACTGTCATTATGTGGCCTGCACTTACTACTGGCTGTTGTGTATTAGTGGACTAGGTACAGTACTGTGGTTGACAGGGTCCATGTGCCAAAAAAAGTGCCAACTATTCTGCATGTCAAATACAGCTATGGTAGTTGTAGTACACACTGTCCAGCTGTCTATATCTGTTACTGCAGGAAAGCTGGACAGGTCAGGGACAGGGGGCCACACATATGGACAGTAGACAGCTCAGAGTAACCTACACAGTGCCTAGCGTACTCCTCAACTGTACAGACGTTTTGCAGAATGTCCAGAGGTTTGCAGCAAATTTATGGTCTTTTTAGCATGAGATTGTGGTTTTCTGACAAATTATTGACAAATCACAAAAGACTAAAGACAGAAAATAATGACAGATTGTAGTTTCAGACTTCACACCCTTTAAGTAAACACATGCTAATGAAAAGCCTGTTATTGTATCACCTCTCTAGGTTTGTAAGGCCAATAGTTAACAATGGTCACTATATGTAGGCCTTTGTCTCCAAATTACTTATGGCTGTGTCCAGATGTCTCGTACTAAAAAGTCAGGAGGTATGGTGGCTAGGAGAAACCTGAAGGTCAGTGTAGTGCCAGGTTATAAAGAGCTGCCAACTTACTGTGTCAGCAATGACAACATATCACTGGCCAACATCTATACCCCTGGAATAACAGGTTGTCACAGAAGGAGCACAAGTATGCCTTGTATTATCTGTTCTGCTGTCCTAACATTGTATTTGCCTGCCAACTATTTGCAAAACAAGAAAGGGTAATGTCAAAACATCAATAGCAGACAGTGGGGAAGCAGATATCATACCCATAAGAGAAAGCAGGCAAATATCAAACTGATCTCCCAACTGTCTATGTTTGGCAGAACAGTATTAACACCCTGTCCCCATGTGTGGGCCTTTGTCTGACTGTCATATATGGGCCTGTCCAGATGTCAGTCTGTGACTGTTTGACAGCTAGGCCAACATGTAGCCTCATAATAGCATATAGCAACACAAACCGTCTGAGGATCACAGCAAATGTAGTCGTGCAATGATGGACAACCTGCTAAATGAGTACACTCAAAGGTGTGAAGTCAACAATCTTGTGTGTGATGTTACAGCATTTACCCTGCTCACACCAGAAATACAAATACATAACAGCAGACACTGTTGGCAAGGCCTGTGACTGGACTACAGTAGGACAAAGGGACACACATAAGGGGAAGGGGAACCACTGGCCAGACAAATGGAGAATGTGCACACCAGAGCAAATTGTGCAGTAACATAGGTGCCATACAGTGTATGGCATTAGTAAACATCACCTGCAAATACACAACACACACCCAAGTGGAGGTTTGCAACAAAACAAAACCCCAAACAAAGGACACCTCAGAGGCAAACACACATGAGAACTCCACAAACCTGCACACCACAGACCATGCAGACTCCACACGCCAGGGTCTTGCAAACACTAAGGCCTTACCCCAAACACCTACTCTACACAGATAGGCTAACAGCACTGTCCATCAACACAATTCCATACAGACTCTGCTGAGGTGACCCCTGTCTGGCATACAAATAAATCCAGACCCTGCCTTGATGGGACTGATGCACATCTGGAAGTTAAGGACTACTTGATCAACCTTTAGGCGCAGCATCAACCTGGTCTATGATATCCATATGGCTTGTTGGTGTGACAAATATGTGTCCCACACACTCCCCCATCTATAGAATACCCTCCCTGTTCACATCAAGCCAGGCGCCTCAATATCCCTAGTGATGTGCTCCCTGTTTAAGTGCATGGGAAACACAAAATACAGTCCTGTGATTCCTCCTGTGTCCCTGCTGGACAGGGGCTCTGTGCGCTGTCATGTCTTAACATGGGCTACACTCTCATCTGTATAGGTTATAAGGGCTACCGGACCAATACCCTACTAACATCATATCAACCTATCAACCTATACACAACTGTTTGTCAGTGGTTTACCACAATACTCTGTACTGCCCTGCCACTGACATACCTGGAAGTCACAGTGCTATGTGGAATATACTATACATATAATGAACATTTCTGCACAGTAGAATGCACTCTGTACCCACACCCATACCTCTCAATCTCTGACAGCAAGACATCTGCACAAGTTCATAAATAAAAGTGGGACAAAGGCCCAATGATAGGCAGGTGTTGTAAATATTGATCTTACAAACTGAGAAAGTTGGTAGAATAATGGGTTTTGCATTAGCAGGAATTGTCTGAAGGCTATGAAGTCTGAAACACTAATGTCTGTCATTATTTTGTAATGTCAGTCTTTAATTACTGCAACTAACTTGCCATAAAACACAAGTTTATGTAGACTGGACAAAACTTCTAGACAAACATCTGGACAACCTGTCAAAACATGTACAGTTGAGAGGTATGGGCACACCAGAATATGACTTTTTAGGTAATAAGAATTCCACACAAGCAGGAGATACCCAGCCAGTATATCACCAAGTTGATGGACTATTTACACAGCTTCATCAGTCAACCTTCTATATACACACCTCTCAACTGGAAGTTTTGGGCAAGAATGTCTATAGTTGGGATCATAATATTGGTCTGTGCATCATACATCTTGTATTTCTCTGGTAAAGCACTGTGATGATCTGAGGATGTCTGTCACTAGGTAATGACACAATACATTCCAGTGTCAGATGTCATATATGTCAAAAAATGTCTGCTAAACCAAACCCTGTACCTCTAGTAACTTCCTGTTTACTTTTGAGAGGTATGGCTGTAGCACACAAAACCCCGGACCAGACTACAACTGTCTCTGGAATGGAGTTCCACTCTTACTATACAGGGTCATTCTGGGCATGCTCCTACACTTAGAGAATCACAAACCATGTCGGAACCCACATCAGACTATATAACTGTATTGTGCATATATGTCTTTGCATATCGACAGCTATGCACACCTTAACTGTCTCTACACACACCCATCAGACAAGATTAACCTTAGCTAGCTGTAGGTGGCCCATATATGATATATCTGCATCTGTTGTGTGTGATACACAGACATATATATGGGCAACATATTTCAATATGTAAAGCACACACACATAGATGTGGGGAAGAGAGAGACAAAGAGACATAGGGAGCCACACACAGAGAGTGAGTCATACACGGGATACCCTGAATGGCATAGAGTAATGTCCTGCTGTGGACAGTGGCATACCTTCCAGTGGCATGTGCCAGCATGAAAGTGAGCTCCATTGTGTAATAGTACAGAGGTGGAGGTTGTAATATCACATTACCTGCCTTTGTGTGTGTGTGTGTGTGTGTGTGTGTGTGTGTGTGTGTGTGTGTGTGTGTGTGTGTGTGTGTGTGTGTGTGTGTCTGTAGCTTTAAGTATTAAGAGGCCGTTCCCACTCAGTACACTTTCCATTGCCCTACGTCACAAGATCTGCTGATGTCATTCACCTTAGAAGTACCTTTAGGCACTTGTCAGCCCTATAAGCTCTATAGCTCGTGTGATAACTACATAACAGTATAATACAAATAATTAGATAGATAGGGGCTCTAATCTCAGTCCTGGAAAATGTAAGTGTGTGTCTGTTTGTTTGTTTGTAGGTGAAACAGTTTTAGGCCATTCCCACCATTCCCAGTGCCCTACTTATCAGTCCTGCTTCATGGTCCATGCAATAACTACGTAACAGTATAGTAAAAATAGCTAGATAGGCAGGGGTTCTATTCTCAGTTCAGGAAAATGTGTGTGTGTATAAGTGTGTGTAAACATGTTTATACATCTGTATGTTTGTAGGAAAAAGCATTTTGAGAACTTTCCCACCCACAACACATCCCAGTGCCCTACCTTAGCAGTCCTGCTGTCATTCACCTTAGAAGTAGCTTTGGACACTTGTCAGCCCTATAAGCTCTGTAGCATGTGCGATAACTATGTAACACTAGAGGTAGGGGTTTTAATCCAAGTCCTGGCATATGCAAGTGTGTGTGTGTGTGTGTGTGTGTGTGTGTGTGTGTGTGTGTGTGTGTGTGTGTGTGTGTGTGCATATGTATTTTAGGCCCACTGACATACTCTAAAAGATCTGCTGATGTCATTCACCTTAAAAGTACCTTTGGACACTTAGCAGCCCTATAATTCTGTAGCACGTGTGATAACTGCATAACACTATAGTACAAATAACTAGATACTTAGGGTTTCTAATTTCAGTCCTGGAATATGCAAGTGTGTGTAAGTATAAGAGTTTTAGGCCTTTCCCACCCAGTACAATTCCCATTGCCCTACTTTACAAGATCTGCTGATGTCATTCACCTTAGAAGTACCTTCATACAAGCCTCAACCTTATAAGCTGTATTGTGCATGTGATAACTGCATAACACTATAGTACAAATAACTAGATAGGCAGAGGTTCTACTCTCAGTTCTGGCAAATGTATGTTTTGTGGACCTTCCCATCCACAACATGTCCCAATGCCCTACTTTACAAGGGCTGTTGATGTCATTTACCTTAGAAGTACTCTTGAACAGCCATCAGCCCTATAAACTCTATGGCACATGTAATAACCACATAACAGTATAGTACAAATAACTAGATAGGTAGAGGTTCTCATCACAGTCCTGGCAAATGTAAGTGTGTGTGTGTGTGTGTGTGTGTGTGTGTGTATGTGTGTGTGTGTGTTTGTAGAAACAGTATTTTGAGACCTTTCTCTCCCAGTATACTTCCCATTGCCAAAATTAACAAGGTCTGGTGATGCTATATGCCTTAGAAGTACCCCGGGACACTTTTCAACCCTATAAGCTCTGTAGGATGTTCAACAACTTCATAACACTGTAGTACCAACAACTAGATAGACAGGGGTTCTAAACTCAATACTGATAAGTGTGTGTGTAGGTGTGTGTGTGTGTGTGTGTGTGTGTGTGTGTGTGTGTGTGTGTGTGTGTGTGTGTGTGTGTGTGTGTGTGTTTTACCATTTTGAGGTGTGTTCCACCCAGTACACTTCCCATTGCACTCCTTACAAGGGCTGCTGATGTCATCCACCATAGAAGTAGCTGTATACACTCCTCAGCTCTATAAGCTCTGTGGAGCATGCAATAACAGTGTAATACTACAGTACAATTAGCTAGGCAGCGGTCTAATCCCAATACTGGCAACTATAGTACTGCATGTGTTTGTGCGTGAAGCATATCCCCTGTGCCTGTTGTGTGTGTTGTTTATACCATTTTATGGCCTGTTGACTCCCTCCCCATGGCATTACTTTAAAGAGTCAGTTAATGGCATCTGCTGTACATGCACCATGTTAAACAGTACAGACCATACCAGCCATCTGTACATATGTATATGGATTATCCAGATGTTTGCAACCAATGTGTTGTCTGTGTCCCCTAATAATGGGCATTTATGAGACACATTTGCAAATATGTCACAGTTACTGTAGTGACAGACATGGCAGCAGCAGACCTTGTACCTGTCTAACACATAATGCTGATAAACAGTCTGTTACTCTATCACTGTATCACATCACCTTGCAGCGGTCTACATGTCTTATGGCCACCAATATACCTCCCAACCACTCACAGACAGACATCACCAAGACAGAGAACACCATATGTGAAGCTGGTGCAAACAGCAAACATTGGGCACACCCTTCACATATTGCTGTGACACACATGGGAGATGGATAGCGGAACAGGTCATGCAACTGAATACACCTTCCAAAGGGGATGTGTTGTTACATGACAATAGCTGTCATTAATCTACAATGTCAGTCTGTTATGATTTTATGAGATGTTGGCCAGAAAACCATATGTTCATGACCGATTTGCACACATATGCTGAGGTCAGAGGTATGGCCACCATCTGTACCCATACCTCCCAAGCTGTTAGTGCAAGGTATATAATGGGGAGACAAAAGCCACATAATAGGGACACCTGTCAAATATTGCTCCTACAAACATATAACGGTGATAGCATAATAGGGTTTCCATTAGCATAGATGGTCTTAATAGTATGAAGTGTGTAACTCATAATGTCTGCCATTATGTTATGACTTCAGTGTGCAATGGTTTGGCAATGATCTGCCAGACAGACACAGGTGTATGTGAAAATGGACTACTGATATGTGACATGCATTAGGACAGTCTGTTTAAACTGTAAAGTTGAGAGGTATGTCTAAACCACCCTGCAGGTTGCAGTCCATGTTTGGCAAGGTGTAACCTATGATGACAACTGAAACAGTTAAACGAGGCCCTAGAACGGTAGGACAAGAAACATGTCATACAGTTCTGTACTGATTGCATAGAGAAGTGATTGCACATCAGAAACACCTTAGTGTCATTAGAAATACTGAAAGTAAAGGTAATGTCACACAAGGACGGTATCATACTAGCATACCAGAGGACATTCTGTGTGTTGCACTTGCCATGGGCATACTATGTGCTACCAACTGTCACATTACTACAACTTGTGTCCCACACTCCACAACTGATAATGCACCCACGCATTGTAAGTTGCCTATGTGTGTGCAATATGTAGACATGAGAAGACCCTGTGACTACTGTGTGCCCATAAGATAGGTGAATCTGTTGGGGTTACAGTCATGGCTAGGCTTGTGAGGGACCTAGTACCAGTACTCCAGTAACCTCCTCTGTATGTATGAACCTGTGATACTACAGAACACTGAGGTGACGTGTATGAAGGCTAGCTGGCTAGGGATATGTATGGAAGGTCACACTGTCTGCCATCAATGTCCCTCACACACTGTTGCAAGCATACACACCTGGTAAAGATGTACATATACAGCTGTACCTTGACTGTGAAACAGTCGATGTTTTTCCACTCTGCCATACTCCCCATTGTTAATGTCTGCAGGGCCACAGCATGCAGACACACAGACACCTGGAACACAAACAGAATACAGCATGTCAGACTACATTCAGTCAGTGGTATTAACAGCAATACTCCATCATAGCTAAAAAGGTACATACACTTTGATGTGTATCTATAACAAATGCAAGCAGACAGCACCTTACACAGCATTATATGGCTACACTATACTATATTCACCCTGTGCATTAGACCCATATTAGCATGTCCCTGCAATGATGGTACGAATGTCAGGGATATGGAACAGGTATCATTATATGCACAGGGTGTGGTATGGAGCTGCCAGAGGCCTAGGCTGGGCCATATAGTTGACATCATGTGTGTGTGTTTGGAGGGGTGTTCTCTAAATGGGCTGTGCAGAGGTGCTGTATGTGACTGGTGGTGACCTGCCTTCAATAGAGATGTGTCTGTGTGTTTGTATGCACACAGTCATGCCATGTGATTGCCCTACATAGCGGTATGCTGGACAGCTGTAGACTGTACATGTCAGGGTGTACAGTTCACTCTTTCTGGCCATGGATACAGGAGCTGGTCCTGCCAGAGGTCTCACTGACACCACTAGGCCCAAGGCCAGATGCAATACTACTCCCCGATGGTGACTGCTGTCTGCTGGATCCATGTCCCTGATGGGACCAGCCAGAACCACGTGCCCATGGCCTGCTCCATTATGGTGTGGACAGCACCCCCCTCTTCGGTAGCACTGGTGGCACTGCCACTATGGAAGTGTGAATGTGCATGGCTCCCTGGATACACAGCTGATCTTGGTACTGACCTACATCCACATGTCAGAAGCTCCATCTCCCACCACACGCTCCAGCACAGACATTCCATGGTTGAGGATTGCCAATGTCTCACCCTGCCATCTATCCATGATCTCACTATTGTAACGTGTTGCCTCAGCAAGAGCAAGTAGACCCTGAGCATCTGTCTGGTGTTGTTCTCAATATGTACCTGTGCCTCCAGGACAGTCCGAAACATGCCTCTGGTGACACCTGCTGTGGCACTTGTGACAGGGGCTTGACAGACAGCAGTCCTCCTTTGAGCACCCCTGTCCAACCACCTGTGTGGTACCTCACCTGCTCTCTGGCTATGGCTGGTGTCTATACTCACACTTGCCATAATCACCACACTAGCCTGTTCCATGCCACCACCCACCAACTGTCCATTATCTGTGGCTGCTGGGGACTGGGTGTGTGTGGGCATTGTGACTGTGTGTGGGGACATTGTGGTCGACAGTGGGATGCCAGCTGATGGCAAAGATTCAGCCCCTGACAACCCCAACTGTGCCTCACTATGACCACCATCATTGTCAGAGTCTGCAGAGACATTGACATCAGGTTCTGAGCTGGAGGGACCCGACCCCCATGTCCACCTGTGAGGGGAAGACAACATATGCAAATTAATACCTGAATAAGGTTTGCTGGTACACACACATACACACACACACACACACACACACACACACACACACACACACACACACACACACACGCATGCATACGTGCACACACACACACACACACACACACACACACACACACACACACACACACACACACACACACACACACAAACACACACACAGACACATACAGGTGAGGTGGCACAAAGGCATTGCCCAGACCTCACAATAACCAAATAGTGACATGCACAACACACAGTCAGACCACAACATACACACTCTGGACAGGCCCTCAACATCATGCAGTGCAGACTTCTCAACTTAATGTTACTACCAATTTACACCTCTGGGATACGTGAGTAGTGTTAGTAGGTGATGGGTCTTCACCTAGCACACACTGCCCCCATGTACACATTATTGCTGTTCACCTGTACAGCACAGTGGCAACCCCTACAGAAAATACCTCTCAGTTGTACAGATTTTTACACAATGTCTACATTTCTGGCTCATACGTTTGGTCTCTTCCTCATAAATTCTGTGTTTGTCCGACACATTATTGGGATGATCTGAGAACTGAAGTCACTAAATAATGACATACATTTGAATTTCAGACCTCAAAACATGCAGTAAATGTATTATAAAACAAGTCCTGTTACTCTAGCAACTTTCTAAGCTTATATGAGTAATATTTAAAATATGTCCCTATTTTTGAGCCTTTGTCCCCCCATTTTGTCAGTCTTTGTCCAGATTTCTTCCACTGACAGGTTGTGAGGTATGCTACAGAAATGTTACATATCCTGCAAATAGGCCCCTGTGATGACCTCTGTGATTCAATGCAGTTAACCCCACCACAAGTGAACATGCACATATTGCAATGTGGCTAAGAGTAACAGTTGTGTGCATGGTAAAATGCCTGCCTTTAACATGTCTGGGGTATTGGTGAGCCACAACAGGACAATTCCATACTCACTGGCTTTAGGCTGCTGTTTCACATCCAGACCAGAGGGACCTATGTAGTTGTGGGAGAGAGGTATTGTCAGCAGGCTCACATGTGGCATTGATACAAGATGAATGCTGCATTTCTTCACATGTACAGTGCAAGCTTCAATAGTACACAATTTGCTGTTCTTCATCATAGATGTGCACTTCTGTGCATTACAAAACCCACAACTGCAGTTTGACCTGACATATGCAGCTAGATACTCTACAGATGCCATTATGGCTGCTACAGTAGTCAACTGTTGTCCACTGAGGCCTTACCTGGACACGTCTTGCATGTTATCTGGGTGCCAACCACCTCCACAACATGGGCGTGTTGAGTTGGCTGGTGTGCGGTGGCTACCCCAATGTTGGCAAGGAGCTCCTGAGTAGGTATCAGTGGGGCCTGCATAGCAGGACCCCCACCTGTGGCTGAGAAGTCCCTGGCCATGGCAGCAGCCCTTCGCCAAGCATGGTGGATTAGGTCAGTTGCCCTGTGTCTGATCTGCTTGTAAGTATGGTCATGCTGACCCATGTCATTCACCTTGGTGACAAGGTCAACCCACAGGTCTGACAGTATTATGTAGATGACATAACTCTCACCTGTACGGCTGTCTGCAGAATGCTCAGAGGTTTGTCTCTTATATTTGGTCTGTTCTTCAGACAGTTTTTGTCCTTGGCAAATCAGTAGGATACTCTGGGGATTGCAGTCAGTAAATACTGACATCCAGTTGTGTTTCTGACTTCATGTCCCTCATAAAAGTTATGTTACACCAAACCCTGTAACACAAGCAACTCTTTCAGTTTATAACAGGAATATTCTAAATATGCCCCTGTTTTTGGTCTCTGTCCCCCAATTCTGTCAGGCTTTGTCCAGATGTCTTGCAGTAAGAGTTTCAGAGGTATGGTATATCATTATTTAGTGCTTTCATTCCTGATATCATCCCAGTGATTTAGCAGAATCCCAGACATGTTATGAGGCAGTGGCCATAAATATGGTCCCACACCTAGGACATTCTGTGGAAACCTGTACATTTGAGAGTTATGTATGTCTGGTCACTGTTACCAGACTGTCAAGATTGTATAGCAGTGTAGTGTGTAAATGTTTGTTGGGCTGCATAGGGAAAGGGGAAGATGTGAGTATCACATATTCTTTTCTATATGATTATGCATGCTGCTACAGCTGCTGGTGGTCTATCAGCTGTATATGTTTGCAGGGGCAGACTGAGAAATGCCCTGTAACACCTCAAGATTCCCAATACACTGTGACTTGGGGAAGTATATGTAGGTGTAGTGTGTGACTGGCAATCAGGATATGTTTGTTCAAACAGTCATTATACTCTAGAGTTCTGTTGAGGTACTGGTATATTGCTGTGACTGTGGTGCAAATGGTTGTGGATGGACAATTTCTCACTGATGTCTGCTTTTCCCTACAGTTACATCCCTGAAGTGCATGCTATATTTGGAAATTCATGAGCTGATTTGGGGTGGTGTTGTGTTGGTCTGACTGTATTTCAGAAGGTGCTTGATGACATGGTTGGCAGCTCTCAGTGTTTTTTCCCCTTCAGTTATATGACTGCAGTCATACCTCTCCACTGTCCAGGTGAGTAGCTGATATTTTTGGTCTGTTCCCCATAGCAGTTGTGGGTGTCCGACAAATCACTGGGATGATGTGAGCATTGACATCACTACATGATGACAATCATTTGTGTTTCAGACCTGAAATCTATCAGTAAATATATGTTACAACAAACTGTGATACTGTAGCAAATGTCTAAGCTTATAACAGCCATATTTCAAAGCTGTCGCTATTGTTTGGCCTTTATCCCCCCACTTTGTCAGGCATTTTGCAGATGTCTTGCAGTGAGAGGTTGAGTATATATACATATATCTATAGATATAGATATATATGGATATATATATATATATATATGTGTGTGTGTGTGTGTATGTATATGTAAACAGGTGTATATCAGTTCATCAAAACGTCTGAAGTTCGAACACCATATGTTCAAACTTCAAACCACGAACTGCAAAAACATTGGAATCTTAAAACAGCGATTTTTTTCCCAGAGAAAAAAAATCGCTGTTCCAAGAAACACACACGCAACACAAACACACCAAAACAACATCAATCCACACACATACACTCAAAATCCTACATCTAACCCTACACTAAACTGTACATACACTACTACCTATCCATTTACCTTAACCCAAACCCTAACCCTAAGGTCCGTCACTATCGCACACTCACCTGACCCGTGCCCTAACCTTAACTCACCTATCCCGCCCTAACCCTAAAGTCTTTCACTATCTCACACCCACCTCACCCGCGCTTTAATCCTAACTCATCTAAACCACACCCTAACCCTAACATCCACACAATTGCACACATACCTGAACCCGACCCATAACTTCCCACCACAGTCCCGATACTCATGAAGGCACAAAAACGGCCCACCGAATTCTTTCCCTTGGAAAAAATGTGGTGGGCCACGTCTTTACGATTACCAGTGTTTGAACTTTACAGTTCGAACATCTGGTATTCGATATTCAGCCATTTTGACAGACTGATATAAACCCTATGTTTATTTTTATTTTATTTTTTATTTTACATTTGTTGACTGGGATAGTCTGACTGGATGCATGTCCATTTTTAGCGGAGGCCCAGGGAGAAAAGCTCTAAGGGTAAGCAGATACAGCATTACATAATACCAGCATTACATATTACAAACAGACAATTTACAGAGATTACATAAGTAAGCAAGTTAAACAAGTTCCACAGGTTACAGTTAATCCTGAGCGCAAGTCAGGATTAAATTAAATTACACACTAAACTGGTTAACAGATTTTTACACATTCTAGAGAGAGTTAGCCAGGCTTGATACACTGACATAGCCAGTTAAGTGACAAATGTTGTTTGAGTCTAGTTTTAAATTGACCTAAGGTGGAAAGTAAGGTAATATCAGCTGGAAGAGAGTTCCAGGATCTACTTACAGAGTTTGCAAAGAGAAAATCACTGGCTGTGTTATTAATTTTGCTAGTCTGAATTAGTAGTTTGTTAGAGGATCGAAGCGGTCTAGGATTGTTATAGGGGGTGATAATATTTTTAAGTGCAGGAGTATTGTCCGGATTATAGAGGATTTTATAGGCCATAATCAGTTGGTTATACTGGATTAGGCTGGGTAGTTCAAGCCACACAAGCTGATTTAGATTGATGCAATGATGTGTCTTAAAAGGCAGCCCACTGGCAAACCTGGCAATGTGGTTGTAGCAAATTGAGAGTTTGTTAAGGACAGTCTTGTTTAAATTCAAGAGTAGAGGGGATGTATACAGAAGGGTTGAAAGAAGGTGAGTGCGTGCTATGGCAATTTTAGCTGGAGGGGTTAGGAAGGATTTTATTCTATAAAGTGACCCTAGTTTTTTATTGATGGTTTTGATAGTTTGGTTAACATGTAGGTCAAATTTTAGATTATTGTTTATGATGACACCTAATAGTTTTGTAGAGGGGTCAAGAAAGATTATTGTGCCATCATTTGATTTTATGGTAAAGGTGAAAGCAGTAAACCTACATGTTGGTGAAAATAACAGCATTTTAGTTTTTTTGGGATTTAGGATCAGACGATCTTCAGAAAGCCAGTTTTCTATTGTATTAAAGGTGGTCTGGGTAGCTGACCATAACTCTACTGGAGATGTGGCTGAGCAAATCCGAGTAGAGTCTTCAGCATATTGGATACAGCTGACTTTTGGGATGACAGTATAAAGGTCGTTAATGAAGATGGAGAACAGCAAGGGCCCTAGTATAGAGCCTTGTGGTACTCCAAGGGTGTTAGGTAGAAGGTTAGAGAGTTTGTTCTGCCAGAGGACAGGCTGCTGTCGACCATTCAGGTAGGACTGAAACCATTGAAGGGTTCTAGTATCATGTTTGCAGGGTGTGGATTAAAAGTTGCTGATCAACCATATTGAATGCCTTGGAAA
This sequence comes from Protopterus annectens, assembly GCF_019279795.1. NCBI lineage: Eukaryota > Metazoa > Chordata > Ceratodontiformes > Protopteridae > Protopterus > Protopterus annectens. The sequence goes on along the minus strand of NC_056732.1, from coordinate 1,546,622,099 downwards.
GATCCAAGAAGAGGGCTGAGGATATATAATTATTGTTGCGATTATGGTTTATGGTGTTGGTAAAGGCTAGGAGGGCTGAAGTAGTGCTGTGATGAGGACGGAAGCCATGCTGTCTGCCATAAGGTGATTCTGGATTAGGTGGTGCATGTGTTGTCTATGAATACATTTTTCCATAATCTTTGCAAGTGGAGAGAGTATAGCTATTGGCCTATAATTGGAGAATTCAGTAGAGCTGCCTCCTTTGTGAAGTCGGATTACATAGGATATTTTCCAGATGGTGGAAATTTTAGCTTCTACAATGGTTCAATTGATTAGTATTGAGACGGGGTAAGCAATAGCATCAGCTGATTTTTGTAGGTACTCGGCACGGAGTTGATCAGCAGAAAGTGTAGTGGGTTTTAATTGTTTGATCAAGGTACGGATAAGTGAAGTGGCGACTGGTTGGAAGCTGAAAGTGAGAAGGTTTCTAGGGGTGCTACTTTCAAGACCAAGGGAGTTAGGAGGTAGTTGGCTAGCTAGGGCTTGAATTGTCTCAGTAAAGAATTGGTTAAAACTATCAGAAACATCTTCTGGAGTTTTATCAATAGTAGCAGCAGGGATTGGGGTTGAAGTTTGTCCAGGATGTAGTAGATTATTTAAACCCACCCAAAACTTCTGAGGGTTATTTTGATTTACTGTCTGTAAATTACAGTAGTATTGTTTTTTGTCTTGTAAAATTGATTTTTTTGGTTTTGTTCCTGGATTGCCTGTATTTAATGTGATCTTGAGGGTCTTTAGAAGAACTCCATAAAGCCCATACTTTGTTTCTAAGGGTAATTTTGAGTTTAGACTCTTTAGAAAGCCATGGCGCAGTTTTTGCCTTGGTTCTCTTTGAAAGAACAGGTGCATGCAAATCAAGGATCTCAAGGAATTTGTTGTTAAAGTATGCTACTGCTTCCTCTAAGGGGAGGTGTTTTAGAATAGATCAATTACATTAGTTTAGTTCTTGTTGGAATTTGGCAGGGTCAAAGTTTTTATTGTTTCTAACCTTTCTGAGTAAGGATTGTTGGGAATTAATGGTTTTGTGCTTAATTACATATGTGAGAAGGTGATCGCTTAGGCCATCATGGAGGGTACCAGAGGTGTACATTTCGGGGTGACTATTTATGAGTACCCAGTCAAGTATACTTTCTTTTTGGTTGGTTTTACCTATCCTGGTTTACCTATTCTGGTAGGGGTGGATATAATTTGTGTAAATGCATGCAGGTTAATATGGGTGGTTGTGGATTCTGAGGAACAGGTGCCCCAGTCTATGTTAAAGTCTCCAAGTAGTAGGGTTTCTTGGGGGTAGTGACATGATAGCCAGTGCAGGATATCTTCAAATGTAGATATATTGTTACCTGGGGAATGTACATACAGATGATATTAATGCATTTATTTTAATTAAGTTGCAATTTGGTGGCAAGAATCTATGAGGTATTAATCTGAGGTGGCTGTATTACATCTATGGTGACATTCAACTCAGATTTATAGAGTACAGCTACCCCACCCCCCTTCCTCGAAGCACGATCCAGCCTGTGTATGTTGTACCCAGGTGGTAACACTTCATTGTCTTTAGTGTTAGGTTTTAACCAGGTTTCAGATAAACAGAGAATCTCAGGGGAGTGGACATCCAGAAGTGCATGCAATTCATGTACCTTGTTATTAATGCTGCTAATATTGAGATGACAGACTAGGAGAAAGTTAGTTGGCCTATTAATTGTAGGTCTGTAGCTTAGATTGCAAGTAGAGGGGGTATGTGTATCTGAAGTGAGTGGGCCAGGGTTGGGGTGAATATCACCACCAAGTATTAGGTTGAGTATATACTTGGTGATGAACTTCAGGAATTTGTTTATTAGTTTGTGGTAGTGTTTGGATCTAGAGCTAATGTGCCTGGGGTTGAGATGTTGATAGACTGAACAAGATGTTGGATAGGATCTGGTACTGTAAGTATGGTTGAAGGTGGAAGGATTTACAGCTGGGGTCATAGTATGGCCTTTTGGGACCTGAAATCCCATGAGAAACTGGTTTTCATACAAGGTAAGTAGGTATGGTGCAAACAAGAGGGGTAGTAAAGAGGAGTATATCATTATCTGTGATTCAGCTAGTGAGTTAAGGAACTGTTTTACCTGCTGATGCAACACCAGAAGATAGAGTGGTGAGGTAAAGGTACTGGAAGGGGGATGGGAGAATGCCGGATGAAAGCTAATAGGTGCTATTAAAATGTAGGTAGAAGAATGGGGGCAGGTGGAATTATCCAAGATGAAAGCAGATAGGATCTAGAAAGTGGGGGAGTGGCTATAGTACTATAAATTTAGAGGTACTGGGGGTGGGAGGAAATTGGGGGTAGGGAGGGGAGTGAACAGAGCCAGAGCGTAGCGAGGGCGAACATAGCAGGGCTATTGCAGTTTACAAGGTTTCCTAAGGTGTCCTAAAGCTGTAAGGTAAGTATTATAGCTCTTAATGTAAGAGTCAATTTACTTAAGTTACAGGAGAAGGAGACAATGTAAGGATAAGTAAACATATATATGTATATGACAGTACTAATTACACAGGTATTTCCCTAATGTTGGATGAACATCCTGCATGATATATTTACTGAAGCATTTCTAATTCTCACAGCTCATGTTGACTAGTGGTAGCTGCTGAGACTGGAGTGCACAGGCTCCTGAATTTAAGGTTTGGCAGGAATGTATATTTTTCCCTTATGTTAAATGACTGTAGTGCATGATATGTTTGTAAAAGCATCACAAATTCCCAGAGCTTAGATGGTGTAGAGGTACATTGCTGTGATTGTAGTGCACAGGGTCCTGGGTTCCGGAGTTGGTAGTTACGGCTTTTTTTCATTAATGTTAAATGACCATAATGCATGATATGTTTGTAAAAGCATTACAAATCCTTACAGCTCAGATGGTGTAGTGGTACGTTGCTGTGATGGTAATGCTCTGCATCCTGGGTTCAAGATATGGCAGGGCTGATTATTTTGTTACTGGGCAGAACAAGGGCTGATGAAGACAGTGTGATTAAAGCACTTTTAAGCAGTTGTAAGTAGGTTTGCATGGTTTTGCGTGAAGCTAAGTGATGCTAACAGATGGTTAAGTCCTCTTAGCTTTGCTTAGCGGTGCTTACTTCCACTTACACCCTTACTAGTTTTAAATAAAGAAAAGAAAAAAATGGTGATAGGAAAGTGGCAAAATGGGGGCACGCAGGGGGTAAAACATTAGGAAAAACAGCTAGGGATGTGTAGGACGGGTGTAGGAAAGGACCATAGCTCTACATATCTTCTGCGGAAACAGCTGTGAATGATGTGGAGAATTTTGTATTTACAGCCTCACACCCCATGGGGGGGTGCTGGCAACATACATTTGTAGAGAAATTTGGTTGTAGATTGCTTTACGTCACTGGACATGGTGGCAAAATGCATAGTTAAGCATGGGGCAATTATTTTTTTGTGGGACAGATGCCCATTTTTTTTTTGTAAGGTGTGAGTGGGATGTTGGAGAAGTGCTATAGGTATGTTTGGGGAGGTATGTTGGGTGGGATAGGTTGCATTTGCAGACAAACAACACACACAAGACAGCAGATGGGGGTGGTATATGACACATGAGTGGGGTAAACACTTTGGAAGGGGAGAGTGGTTGGGAATCAGAGGCCCATGAGCCCCCAAATGGATACAGTGGAACTGAGGTCCCCACCCATGGGCAGTTACCACTGCACCTTCACGGCCAGAAGGTGGTTGTGTTGGGGGCTGGACAACAGGGGTAGCCTGCTCCTCCAGGTGCACCAGGGGACCCTCCACCTGGCACAGCCATCAATCCAACTCGGAGGAGATGATGCTGCTCACCATACCCCGGAACATGTTGCAGGAGACAGGCTCCTCTCCACGCCTGTACCTGGGTGGGGACGGGCCCCATCCCCTGAGACAGTTCCACCCAAAGGTGGTGCACGACCAGCAGAGGAGGATGTTTCATGTTGGTCCCAGACGTGCTGGGGCCCAGTGCCAAGGCCAGATGAGGCAGGACAGTGCTATGGTGTTGTGGTTTTCCAAGATATATTGGTTAATCATTAACAGAACATTTCAAAATTAGTTATAACAGCATGCATGAGTATTCCAATTCACCCAAGCTAACAGATTTGAAACAGTTGCATAGCAAACAGAACACATGCATAAATGGAACAACAGTAAGCATTTTAACAGCATGCAAGTTACATTGATGGCAACAGGCCACCAATAATGGTATTTGAACAAGGTATATTAATATGCAATCAATTAAATATATAAAAAATAATGGGACACATGTCCCAACAATAGGTTTTGAGAACAATATACCTGTAGTATATGAATAATAATTACTGATGCAGATGAGGAGTGGGGGGAGAGAAAACAGTCCATCAACAACTGCATAGGCTTCTATTTTTCACAACAGTACTCCACAATACTTTACAGGTGTGCGCTCACTTTACATCTACCTGTGGCCCATAGCTTCTGTAGCACATACATACCTGTTAGACTGTCAACCTGTAATGGTATGGGACAGACTGGGAGAGCTATGGCTACATTACTGGGGGGGGGGTTGTACATGTCAGGGTTACATACTTGACAGAGAAGGGGTACCCTGCACTGATGTTGTGTGAGTCTGCTACTGCCATACTTCACCGGGATTCCTATCTGTATCCAAGGTTATTGGCAGCAGTGACCACTAGTCGTGACAGCGTGACTCTTGAGAGACATGATTCAGGAAGAGTGCATGGTGCATGTACCTATACTGCTGTCATTTGCAGGAATTGGGTTGGACAGTGGAACAGTTGTACATGGTGTATTGGTATAGCCTTCCTACAGCTACTACAAACATTTCTTTACCTGTATGACCTGTGGGGAAAATATCTGGTACCACTATCTGACTGTTTCTACAAATATTCAAGAACTCTTGGGTGTATATATGCACAAATCTCAGTACCACTCCCTGGATTCTAACCATGTCTGGGTGTGCTAAAATGAACAACAAGGCTATTTCACATCACACTGAGCAACTGGGGAAGTTCTCTCTCTTGTTTGATTGATTTCTACATAATTCTCTGTGGGTTAGACGATCTGACCTTGTAATCCTGAGATTCCTGCATGACAGATAGTTAGTGTACTGTGTATTAATCCTTTGAAATAATACAATCTGGAAAGCAAAGGTTTACAGAAGCCAATGCAGCAGGGGACACACTATAATACATTGGACATTGCTATTCAGGGTTTGGATCATAGTGCATAATATATGCCACATTGCATTTATATGTTGTTTTACAGCTCCACAATCTGCTGTTTTGCATAAGAGCTGGTTCTCAGAACAACCTCAGTAAAATCATGCTGTCAAAGCCATATTTGCTGTGAAAAACCTGTACACATTATATTTCTACAACAACACACCAGAATAAACATAACAGTTAGTGGTTTAGGTTTTTATCTTACTTATATGGCACAGTGCTCTACTACTGCATATGCTGTAGATCAATATTAGTCTGGCAAACTTTTCTTTAATTTTTAGACACAGAACACACTACACCTACTGGCAGTAAACAATTTACATCTTCTTATTTATTTCACTATATACTGCAAGGTAGATCTGTACTCACCAGCCTGTCAGCACAGTCTTGTCAGTTTGTCGCATGGGCCATGGCATTGTTAGCCCTCTCTGCTGCAGCTGTAGGGGAAGAAAATAAACATTATGCATACCTGTCTATCACATACTCAGCCTAGGATTTGGTATAGCTATGGATGAGATACTTACTAAATACTAGAGCATTCCATGCCCGAGCATCTTGAATCCACTGGGCCAAGAGCTCCCTCTTCCTCCTGTTTAGGTCAGCATAGTGATGCTGGTCCTGCTCACCAGTTTGAAGTATTCCTGTGGCATGGTAAGGTCACATGCCAGATGGTCCCAGGCATCTGCTTTGTACTGAGAGCCATGGTACTGACCCTGCAGCAGTCTGTCATCATGGTTTTCTACAAGGACCCCAACCATAACTGTGGACTCCTGAATGCCCCACCGCTGTGCCCAAAAGCATGCTCCCTCTCCAATGCCAGACATGGTTCTTGCAGAGATTAGACTACAACAGGCTATGGTTGTATTCCCACCTGTGCAGTTTAAGTAAGGCCATATTCATGGCCTTTACTGTCATTGGACCATTTTGAAAATGCTAAGTGGTGCGCAAATCTGCTAAGATGAGTTGAACAGTGCTTAAAGGGGTAAATGTTGAACACTGCTTAACAGTGCGCAAATTCACTTAGCTGAGCTAACTGCTGCTTAAAATTTATGCCTACGCAATGCTAAAACTGGCTAAGCATAGCTGAGCACTGCTTAGAATTACTCAGTTTTTATTTTTAAAAAATATCAGGATTGTAGATTGATTCATCATTACTGACATATTATGAAGTGTATATGATTTACTTTATATGATGTCCCCCTATGTGCTTTCATTACATTACCTTGGGGTGTGACTAAACTGTATGTAACACTTGTGCATACATGGGTGATTTCACATATTATATTGACTAGTTGCTGTGTTGAGATCATTTTTAAATATGCTAAAAAGGAGGGTCTATATTATAAGACCGAAGACGCATTCTTTGGAATGCATCTTGGTCGAACTTAAAAGGCTGAAAACACAAAATATCGAAGTGGCTGTTAAGTGCATTTTTTCCCTGGGAAAGAATTCACTTGTCCACTTCAGTACTTTGCCATTTTCGGCACTGTAGTGCGGTCTCAGAGTTGGTATATTTAAGTAGGGGTTTTTTTTTTTTTTGTTGGAACAGCGATTTTTTTCCCTTGGAAAAAAATCTCTGTTCTGATACTTCATCATTGTATGCTTTCGCTTACATAGGGTCGATCAATCACCATTCACTTTTTAAGCGTTCAGTGATTTAATATAGACCCACAAAGGAGAGGGCCAAGTATAGAGCCTTGGGGTATGCCTACAGAGATGGGGAGAAGGGGGGAAAGATTGTTTTCCCATTTAGTTGCTTGCTGATGATTGGAAAGTTAGCTCTTGAACCAGGACAGGGAAGTGGATTCTAGACCGTAGGATGATAGCTTGTTTAGAAGTAGTTGGTGGGAAACCATGTCAAAAGCTTTGGACATATCTAGAAAGATAGAGGAGGCAAGTTTTCCTTCATTTAATAGTTGATGAATGGTATTGGTAAAAGATAGCAGAGCAGTGCTGGTACTATGTTTAGGTTTGAATCCATGTTGGGAACTGGATAGTAGGTTGTGAGTGAGGAGGTGGTTGAGAAGTTGATTGTGGATGCACTTTTCTAGTATCTTATCAAGGGGGGACAGGATGGCTATGGGACGATAGTTTGCATGTTCTTTGGATAGTCCACCTTTGTGGAGGGATATTATATGAGATATCTTCCACAGAGTTGAGACGTACTGTTCTGAGATGGATCAGTTAATCAGGATAGCTATAGAGTAGGCAATAGAAGGATCAGCTAATTTTAGGAAATGATTTGGGAGCTGGTCAGCTGCAATACAGCATGGTTTTAGTTTGGTCAGGAGTGTTCTTATGTAGCTAGTTTGGATAGGTTTAAAAGGGAAGTGGGTAGGATCATCTAGAGATGGATGAGGGAGAGTGACAGCTTTGGTGGGTTGGTCACCTAGTAGAGAGTTAACAGTATTAATAAAGTGGGAGTTGAATTGATGGCTATTGGGTCGCAGTTGTTTGAAGAGGTTGGGACTGGGGTTGAGGAGTGGATAGGATTGAGGCAATAGTTGATGCTTTGCCAGAATATTTAGGGATTATTATGGTTTGACTGTTGACAGGTCAGGAAGTAATTTTGTCTTTCTTGATTTGTGTTTTAGATAGATTTATAAGCTGTTGATAGCTAGAGCGGCTTGAGTTGTCTCTGTTAGTATGGTAAATGGCCCATGCCCTGTCTCTGCGTTTTAGTAATAGTTTAGTTTCAGTTGTTAACCAGGGTAGGGGTTTGGCTTTTGATTGAGTTTTCCTGATGGGAGCGAGATCATTAAGTATCTTAAGGAAGGTATTGCTAAAGTATTGAACTGCTATATCTAGTTGGAGGTCTTTGAGTGGAGCCCAGTTGCATTGTTGTAGCAGCTGATTGAATATTGAGGGGGGAAAAGTCTTTCTTGCAATGAGTGTATTTATAAGTTATGTTGTATTGAGTCTAGACACGTTTTCTGTATAGGAAGGTTGGAGTATGGTCACTGAGGGAATCAGGGAGTCACCCTGCTAAGTAACCAAGGTTAGGTTTGTTAGTAAAAATCCAGTCTAATGTGGACTGTTTTGTGGAGTGTTTGTATGGGTGGGACAGGTTACAGTTTGGGTGAAGTTAAATAGATTTAAAAAATTTGTGGGGTTGTTGGAAGCACAGGAGTGCCAGTCAAGATTGAAGTCACCTAGAATGATGGTTTCCTGATTGAAGTTGCTAGAAGCCCAGGCTAGAAGGCCTTCTATGGAGTGTAGGTTATTACCTGGGGAGAGATATGTGGCTATGATAATTATTGATTTGCTAGGGTTGATTTCTAGGTGGGCAGTTAGGATTTCAGCATTGGGCAGGTCAAGGGGAGTGCAGTTTAGCTGAATAACTTTGAGGGTGTCCCTGAAAATGATGGCTACTCCACCACCTCTTTTATTTAATCTGTCTAGTCTAATGATGTTATAACCTGATGTGATGACTTCTATGTCTTTTATGTGGGGCTCTAACCAGGTTTCTGTGATTACAGCTATGTCCGGAGAGTAGGTGGCAAGGACTGCACTGAATTCACTGGCCTTACTGATTATGCTGCATAGACTGAAGTTGGTAAAGACCAGGTCTGAATCAGAGTGCTTGGGTATAGAGGTGTAGGGATGGGAGTGGACAGGTGAATTAAAGGGGATTGTTGGGGTGATAGTTGGGGGAGAGAGGTGGCTGGGTGAGTGGTTGTTGTTGGGTCCTGGGTTGGGGTGGATGTCAGCTTAGAGTTTAATTTGTTTTAGAGAGTGCAGCAGCAAGAGCCTAAGTTTGATACTTAATTTTTGGTAAGGTATGGTTGGGGACTTTGGGTTGCGAGTTGGTATGTGTTTGAGGGGCTGGAGTACTGTGGTGTTGTAGTTAAAGTGTTGTGGACTAATGTTGCTGAAAGAGTGGGTGTTATGGGAGTGGTAGCATAGTGGAAGTGTGGGTGAGTAAAAGTGATTATTATGGTATGAGTTAGTTGAGGTGAAATTGTAGGTGAGGTAAAGCAGGAGGAGTAGAGTTATTTTGGGTATTATTTAGTATATGTGCATAGTGAAACTTGGGCAGTAGAGTAGTAGGGTTGAGTGCAGGTGGGGGGGTTAGGGATGCTTTGGTGCATTGAGTAGAATTAGGAGAGGGTGGGGATAACAGGGTAGGGAGATAGGTGTAGAGGATAGGCTGGATGAAGTGGGTGTGGCTAGGCTAGGCTAGGGTGTGGTTAGGCTAGGTATAAATCTAGTGGTTGTGAGGGTGGGAATAGGGGTAGGGTAGGGGAGTGGAGTGAGCCCAAGAGGAGTGAAAAGGCGAATGGAGCGGGTTGCACCAGGCCTAATGGCAGAGCAGAGTGAGGATTCTGCAAAAAAACAATCAGTAGGAGGATTTATTCCCCAGTCAATCCCTATTTCTTTGATCTATTTATTCCATTTAAAAAAACTGTATTGTTAATCATAACAGAGCCAGATGCCCTCAAATACAAACACTAGGAGGTTTTTATTCACCCAGTCAGAGAGGGCATATAACTAACTAAAATAATATTTGGGACCCTGTCTTGTAATTTAGCACTGCGGAAATTGGCTTTCATAGAAATAAGAAAACCTTGAATGCTTTGCCTAAATTTTTAGGCAGTAAAACATGTTAACTGACACAGAATGAAGTAGTTTGCTATGTGTTGACTGCCATTTTGCCTTAAAAGTAGGCTGCTAACATTGATTTACTTCATGTATTATGGTTATATCAGAGCGCACTAGCACTTTGGCAAATTACAAGAAGGTGGGAAATGAACTAAGGTAAAGGCACTCTCCATTTAGTGTGCACACCACAGTCGGTACAAGTATCAATTTAACTGAAAAGTTAGCACATAGTAAAGGTTCAATGTACAATGCAGACTCTAGGTTAAAATGGCAAAACAGAACCCTGATTTCTGTGGTCAGCAGTATCACAAGAGCTCAAGCTCTACAGGGGTGCAGTTTGCTGAGGATATGGATAAACTGAAACAGCAGACTCTAGCTTAAAATGGCAAAATGGGACCCTGATTTCTGTGGTTAGCAGTATTACAAGAGCTCAGGCTCTACATGAATGCAGTTTGCTGAGGATAGGGCTGAACTGAAACTGCAGACTCTAGCTTAAAATGGCAAAATGGGACCCTGATTTCTGTTGTCAGCAGTATCACAAGAGCTCAGGCTCTACAGGGGTGCAGTTTGCTGAGGATAGGACTGAACTGAATTCCAAAATTGTGGTTTACTTTAATTGTATTGTATGTGGTGAGCACACTGAAATGGGAAGTCACCGAGGGATGTGGATGACCCTTATGAGTGTACCTATTTCAATAATTACCTATTTCAATTAATTACATGTATCAATACTACTTGTAAGTCATATTTGGTAATGCACTACCTATCATTCTATCAACTGTCTAAGTCTGTATGGGACATATCAGGATCGAAGTCACTACATAATGGCATACATTCGAGTTTCAGACTTCTAAACCTTCCCTACATGTTGTTATGTTAATACAAACCCTGTTCCTCTATCCACTTTCTAAGTTTGTAAGGGCAATATTTATGATCTGTCCATATTTGTCCCTCCATAATTTTAGGTTTTGGCCAGTTTTTTGCTCTGAGAGGTTGGGACATGTTAAAGGTGCCATACAGCACTTTTGCATTGCAGGGGGTGTGTGACAGTACCTGTCACACACCTCCTATATTACTTCCTATTCACATTTCCTGCTTTCTGTGTCCACAGACACTGAAAGCACTTAGAAAGTGCCATATGGCTCTTTCAGAGTGCAGGGTGCGTGTTGGATGTGCAGGCACTACTAAAACATGCCCCCTGCACTCAGTAGTGCTCATATCCACTTAGCCTTAGCAACAGTGCACCTTCATGTATATGTAAGGTGCCGTGCTGTTAAGGCTATGGGGAAACAGACACCATTCACTCCATGCAGTAATAGCACTATTCCTGCATGGAGTTTATTGAATACTGGGGATAATCTTTAAAATGAGAGAAATATTTCTTTGAGAAATAAATACGTAGTTCTGATGATACAAGAACACATTAAACATACTTAATGATATTTACTTTTGTTAACCAAAACACAAGTCCCATGCAGACATTGAATAAAGCAATACAAAACCTATCAGTCTAGGACTATATTTTTAAAACGCCTAAATGTTTCAATGCATGTTTGTCAGAAAAATATAGAAAAATACCCTGGTAAAGGCAGAATTTAGTTGCTGTTTTCAGGCAGAAAAACATGTATGCATCAGGATTATCCTGTAATGTATATCATTTCATGTGCGCCCATATTGAGGAAGGTGTTATCTCATATTTCTTCTGATAGAAAATGTAATTTTCATGGAAACAATGTTTAAGTCTTACTTCAGTGTGTTGTGATGCACCTTCAGTACAAGATATGTTCTGGCTATTAATTGTGTTTTCACCCTGAATACAAGTTAAATATTCATTGCATACAGATAAATATAATGCAACTTGCACAGTGTCACATGGAAGTTCCAGTGCATATCTGCATTCAGTATCCATGTATAATAGGCAATATCTCAACAATTCTTTAATTATTTATTTATTTTATTTATTTTACATTTGTTAACCGGGCTAGTCTGGCTGGATACAATGTCCATTTTCAGCAGAGGCCCGAGGAGAAAAGCTCCATTAACAGACTAGTAAATTACAATAAAAAGAGCAACAATCAAAATAAAAATCAAAACAGAACCAAACAAACAAAAATATATAAACATACAAGCAAATAAAGGACAAAGTTGTTATTGGTGTAGAGAAATGCAGAGGTATTATAACAAGAAAATAACAATGGAGAGGCAACCTTCTTTTGTAATAATTGCTATAATAAGACTGACTAGTAAGATAAGAAGAATTGAAACTAAACTGACATATAGAGAGTCAAATAAACTTTACACTATTTACAATTTAGAATAGAACAATTTCTGCCAGGGCACTAGTAAGGAACGAGATAAGCATAGAAGAGATTTGCATAAAGCTAGAAAAAGAAAAGATGACAAGATGCAGAGTTATAGCATGTAGTAGGAGCAAAAAGAGAAAAATAAATTCTGCAGGTGGGTCAGTATAGGCATAATCAAGGGTTGAGAACAACCAGTAGAGTGAAAAGGGGGGGGGGACTGGAAATAGGGTAATATTTTGCTGAGCTCAGTCAGGATTAGAGCATGGGCATAGCCAGTGGGTTTGTAAGTGGTTTCTTATTTGTTTTTTGAAAAGGTGAGATGAGCTTAGGGTGGTCAGGTGTATGGGAAGTTTATTCCAATATGATCCTACAGTGTTGGCAATTAAGGAGTCACCTGCTTTATTGTGGGATTTGAGAGTAGTTACTAGAAGCTTACTGGCTGAGCGAAGGGAAGTGAGATTTTTATATGGGGTGATGAGGTTATTAAGTATGAGTGTGTTGGAGGGGTAATGTAGAATTTTATAAGTGATGACTAATTGTTGTAGAAGTATTATGTTCTGAAGTTCTAGCCAATTGAGTTTTTTTAGATTGAGACAGTGATGAGTACGGAAAGGGGAGCCTGTGGCATTTAATATGGGGACTTAATTGTTTCAAGCAATTATATTTAACCATTTGTGTGCACATTGAAGCTAAAACTGCTGCACTACCCATATGAACATACATATAGGTATATGTTGAATGAATTTCATAATTTTGACTAGGTCAGCACAAGATATTTGGGGGGTAAAATCTTTTCAGTGACAGAAAAGGTTATGCTACTAGAGAAAGTCATATGTCTTTAGTATTTTAACTTAATATAGATTCATTGTAATCATTTAACATAGTCCCCATATTAAATAGAAGTCATATATCTACATTATACAGAAACCAAAAATAACAAGATTTTGCAGAGTAGCCAACTGACATGCATGTGAATGCTTGAATTTAATATCCAGTTACCAAGAGCAATATCTGAAATACACATTAATGTTCATAGTGAATGCTTTAAGGAATTGTTATAATATGACCATAAGGAACAGGCTGCACATTGCCATGAAAGGATTCATAAGCAGGTGCATAGCCACTCTGGGAAACACGAATACACCTGAATTTGTCTTAGTGCTTCTCTTTTTCTGGCTATTGAAGTCCCATGTGCATTACTGTGTCCACCAACTCTTTCTTCCTTATTTTTTTAATGACCTATCCTCATATCACCACCTCCACCTCTGTGCTCACCTACCTGTGTCCGAGGACTGCTCCTGTCTATGGAACATGCCTCGCCTTATGGGGCACTTTAGATGAGTGCCCTTCTACCTGGGATGGGCAGACTCATCTTTTACTGCCAGTGTCTCAGATGCACCAGCTACTAATCACAGCTTTTATACTCCTTGCAATATATAATTTTAAACTGCATAGCATTTACTCTTGTCTTATTGAGGATCAAACACTAATATCACACTGTTGCCTATATGCAAATTTGACTGGCATTGTTAAGTTGACACACCTATTGCTTGATTATATTGCTAAACTGCTTTCACAAATATTTTTTAAGCCGTCTACTTTCTGTGGAATTACTGTGCTGATATTATGTTCTGGTAAAATTTATTTGGACTCTGCTTCTTTGTTTCTTATTTTTGTTCTGGAAACAGTTGCTTGGACTCATAGTGCTGCTCTGCTCATTTTGCTAACTTTGCTGCAAATCCCCCATTACATATCTGTTCCAGGACATATTGTACATACCCTGTATGTCCTGCATTCCTTTTCTCTGTCTGTCTGTCTCTCTCTAGCCTAAGCCCTATCAGTACAGTATAAGTTTAATTTCAGTTTTCCTTAATAATGCTGTCTCTTGCTGTAGATCTCGCTATATACATATGTACCATCTTTTCTTGACACTAATACTGTTCTGTTGTGCATCCTTTGCCTTTTATACGTCTTTTTTTTGTTTCTTCAACAATTACCCCTAGTATTGTTTCTTGTTTTCCAGACAGTCGTGGACTGCACCCCCACCTGGACCACAAAGCTGCAAGTTTTCAGCTGAGTAAATACAAAAAAACAGCCCTGCAAAAGCTGACAGATCTAGCATTTTAAGTCTGCACTGGGGAATTTACTTACTCATTCTGTTATCATCTTAGTCACACTCTGTTCAAAATGTTTAATGCTTCATCTCTGCTGGCCTGGGCTTATTGGTCTGTTGTTGACTGTTTTACAGCACTAGAATGAAGGATAGCCTCCACTGCATCTTAAGTACCCCTTCCATCTGTAATTAACAAGTTAGCAATGTACTCTACTTGGCAACCAGCACTTTCTTAACTGCTCTTTCCAGCTACAGCACTTGTGAATCTCCTTCTTTCCTGCATAGGCATTTCTATGTTGGTTTGCTTCTTTTCATCTTTTCCATGTCCTGAATATTTACTGAAAACTGCTTAATGTTGAATCATACCATTATTGTTTATTCTACATAGTCTATGAATTACTTTTTGCATTGTTTAGTACACTTGGTTACTAAGAAACAAACTCTAGCAGTACCGATTCCATTGACTGTCTTTGGTAATCCACAGGTTCTAAGGGTTTGAAACCTGTGCCTTCCAATAGATTGTTTGTTTGTTTGTATTTTTGTACCATTACTTCACTCCAAATGATTCCCTACATTCACACTAACAAAACTACTCACCCATCCTTCACTCTAACTCCAGTACCCACTAACATAATAAAAAATACTTAAACTGAAACCATGCACCACCTCTGCCAACAACCACAGACCAGAATACCTAAGGCTAGTTTCTGATACCATAGCTTACACAGTAAGCATCCTAATCAATAGACATATACAGGAAGAACATGTTTCCTCCTTCTAGAAAATATACCATATTATTCTCCTACATAAAAATCAAATGAAGTGTGTTATTTCTGTCCCATTGTAATAATGTCCCTTCTTTCAAAACTCTTACAGAAATGTACCTATAAACAACTACTCCAATATCTCCTTCTAAACCAACTCCTTATTTCTACTCAGCATGTCTTTTTGTCCCTCGCACAGCGCAACCTCAATACTTCTGTCCTTCACAGGCACTGTAAATAAAGCAAAGGAACCAGGCAATTGTATCTCCTTTTTGCTTTGATACAGTCTCTCACTCTGAACTTCTACTACAACTATACTCCCTTGGACCATCCTTCCCCACCATCAGTTAGTTTGATAGCTACCTATTTAATAGATAGGTATGTGTACAATAGCAAGGCTCTTTCTCTCTCTTCATATTTACCCAGTCTTAAAGCCACCCCCCAAATTTCTATTCCCAGCCCCTTCCTGTTCAATATTTTCATCAGAAGTGTGCATACTTCCTCTTGTCAAGCGTCAATAATCAAATACACTGATGTCTCTACACATATTTGCACATCTAATAATCTGTCACATCTCTAACAAATAACACAAGAAGTGTTCTCTTCTATTGAGACTTGGCTCACAAGTGCCAAGCTTCTACTAAACCCTAATAAAACCAAACTACTCTATTCATCCCAAAAACACAAAGTCATAATACTACCCAATTTAAAAACTTTTCACTTAATAACACAGAAACTGACATTGTCTGATATAGAGCATTGACAGGCATGATAATAGATGGCAAACTCAAATTCAATGTTCACATTTACAATAATATCAAAAACAACAAAGCAAAAGTAGGAGAGTTTTATAGGCAAACTACCTCCTAATCACAGCTCTCCTTGTTGATGCTCTACTCCACCCTCTCTGATTTATAAAGCCCCAGTTCCCACCAATTTACAAACTCCCCTAAAGACAAAAATTGAAACATGCTACAACAAAATTCACTGTACATGCCTCCCACCTCACACATCATTGCTTATCACTTAAAACTCTAAAGTGGCTATAACTTCCTAATTAACTAACCTATGTACAAGTACTTAGAATATCAGAACTATACATAAGCTATCAGTCTGTCCTGCCTTGAAATCTCTTCTCCATAGTTACCATGCAAACAAATCCTTTTAGTCAATAATTAAAAATTACTATCTATTCATAAACATAATAAAAGTGCAGGGCAAAGTGTCTGCACCTATTCATTGCCAAAGCTTGGAACTCACTTCCTTTTGCTATCAGAACAAACTCATGATTAAACTAATGATTTAATGATTAAACTCATTAAACTTTCATGATAAAACATTCCTTAAAAGATTTCCTTTTTAATTGCTGGCTCTGCATTTTGTTCCATCCCATTCTGAACACTTTCTACTGTAAAATTCCCCTTTTCCTACCACACGTACCCCTTCTGCTCTCCATCTGTACTCTGTTGTTCTTTTCTGTCTTTCTTATAACAACTATTTTATATATCACCTAACTCTTCTCAAAGCAGAACTAATATCTTTTGTATATCTGTGTAATAATACCTCTGAAGTTTTAACACATTAGTAGTGTTACTGAAAGGGCTATTTAAGGTAAGGTATTGGGTTAGTGTAAGTGGCAGGGTTGTGTTTATCATTCATTAGTAAGGTGAGCAGAGGGAGGCTTGCACACACACACACATACATACACACACACACACACACACACACACACACACACACACACACACACACACACACACACACACACACACACACACACTCACGCAGTCAAAATTCTAATGTAAGTTATGGACATGTATTTCATTCCCACCCTGAATAGAAGTGATGCTACTGTGATATTTCCACTCTTTATAGAAACCAAATATATTATAGAAAGGCAGGCTGATATATGCTAGCCATGTAAGCCTACTGATAGTACATATCTTTTGATCAGTGTAGGTATAGGTTTATAGCTCTGAAGCAGTCTGATATTTTCTAGTAAAATTTTTGAACAACATATTTGAATATTAAATTATAAATTTACTTATGCTTTCCATCTACGTTCAAAGATAATGAGACAGCTGTACATCAAATCACCAAATTCCATTTTTCATTTTCGCCTAGTACCGACCTTTGAACCTACCAACCTATGAACCTATTCATTCATTCTCTGCTTATCTGCAATATCCAGGAGTGTCAGAGCCTATTCCAATTCTCAGTGCATGAAAGGTTGGAAAGTAATTCTAGGTAGGCTTATAGTCTCTTCTGGGATGCTCATACAAATGCAGTGACATATGTTTTGACACCTGTGATAACAATGGAGGATCACCAATTCACCTGTTACATGTTTTCCTGCAATTTTTCCCTGTATGAAATATTCAACTGATTGAAAGCATGTTAGTGGCAGACAAATAATTACTTCTTTAAGCTATGCTGTTATAACAATGTAAGCTATTTATAATTTTATTATATTTTATATTTCCCTACACTAGGAGTAGGAAAATAAGTGTGTGCAATGAACAGACTAATTTTTAAAAAGTAATTAGTATTTTTTCTGATGTAATAAATGTGTGCTACAACTGCAAATTGTAAATTGCTGTGTTCTGTTGGTCAGACACTTACTCTGTTATTACACTGTAAAATATATTGTACTGCACTGTGTTACTACTATAATTTTAAATGCACTTTGGTATATTTTTCTATTTGAGTATGAAATTGGTCAAAGTAGTTCAGTGTCACTATGCAAACTTATATAAAATAAAATAAAACAAAATAAAATAAAATGCACCTAGTGAGTCTCTGCAGACTGTCACATTCTAACTAATGAAAAACTGCAGCAGATATTCTGTGAAACTGTAATAATAAAGCCATAATTTTGAATGTCATAAATGTCAGAACATAGGCAGTGTTTTCATTTCTATTATTTAATGCAAGAAAGCCAGTTTCATTTCTTTTGTGCACACATCATCCATTTAGCATAAACTCTTCCTCATTGTCATAAAATATTCTCCTTTCACTTTGAACAAAGCTAAATAATTTGCCTCCAAATAAAAGCTGTGTTGCTTTTTATGCAATATGTTTCATCTTTTACACAGAGAGTGTGGGATACATAATAACCTCATGTTCACAACAACCAGGATTAGCTGAAGGTGTTTGATGAATGGATTCAACAGAACCACTTTGCTTATTTATCTTGAGTTGAAGCAAGGGGTGGGACATAGGAGCTTGTTTCCCATGCAAGAGAAATTTGCCTTGTTGATCTCACTTTATCTGTTACATTCATGTGATCATAGGTTCATTGAATCATAGGTCAGTACAAGACTAATGACCACAAGGGCCTTTTAAAGCCTAGCCATGCATCCCACATCTCTGACAAGTTCTGGCACCCGTGATAATTGTTAGCAGGGGCTTGTGAGATGAACCATTTACAGGTTACCTGTCTACTTTAGAGTCGTAGGTGCCAAATCAAGGATGAATTTCCTATTCCCCACCCAACTTTCCAAGTTGCACTTTAATTAGGTTAGGGAGGAACTCTGCTTCATGTGGATGGGCAGCCTGTTCCAGAGAAGTGGGTAGTCTCTGGGACATATACCTGTCTCTCCAGTAGGTCCTATTTATGTCACAGGCAAGGTTTAAGTCTTCAGAATGGGTAATTCTGGTGTTGTTTGTTTTATGGATATGCAGGAGGTCCAGCAGGGTGGGGTCTGGCGATGCCTTGCATGCAAGGCATAGCTCTCCCTCTCAAAAGCTTGTAGGAGACAGAATACAGGAATAGGGTGTTCAGGTGGTCTGCATAGGGCATGTTACTTATGTCCTGTATTCTATTAGTGAAGCACCTATGTGAACGTTCCCAATTGTCGGATGTCCGTGACTAGGTAGCATTGTATTCAATTACAGGTCTGATGAATGCTGAACACAGTGGAACAATGACCTCCCTGGACCTTGATGCCATAACTGTTTTTATAAGTTGCAATCATTTCCTCACTACTGTTGACATATGATGGTCAAAGGATAGACTACTGTCTCTTTGTAATTAAAGCTGTGAAGTATTTTTAGCTGTTCATACATTCACAGGTTCATAGGTAGGTACTAGGCTATTGGCCCTAGGGCCTATACAAGCCTAGGCAAAAAGGTATACTGACTTTCGCCACCCAAGAAAATTATTTTCCTGTGCCCCTGTCAAGCAGAGCCACAGAAGGGATCCCTGGGGTGAATTTCCTATTTCCCATCCAATCATCAAGATTTTTCTTGAAGAGTGCTAATGAGGAGCTCTGTTTGACATAGATAGGTTGCTTTAATTTATTCACTACTAGCTGTGGAGCCTTAATTTTTTAACAACACTGTGGTTTTGTGGATGGTGCCTTGATAATTTTATGGTTGCCTATGTGTGTCCACAAGTCTCTGACTACTGGGTCTTTCACAAGTGTGTTGTCAATATGATAGTTACTAGGGGTATATGACTCCCTGAATTATACTATTATGTATTTCTTTGCATTTAGTTTCAGTCCATGGCTCTGACACAAGTTATTTGTCTATGTCAGCCCTTCCTGGAGAACATTAGTGTGGTGGGGGATTCTATGACTGCTCCTTATTTGCAATTGTCTGCAGATTAGGTCAGCCAGAGGCACTTGACTTTGACCTTGGTTTCAGAGAAGTAAATGCCAGAAAGGAGCGGTCCAAGGACTGATCCCCTGAGAGACTTTGCTTGTGACTGGCTGGTTTGTAGAGGTGGACTCCTCAATTCTAGCTTCTAGGGTCCTGGTGAGATACGAGTTTATACCTAACGTCTTGAGTTTGTCAACAATACCATTGTTGGGTATTATGTCAAATGCCTTGGCCAGGTCAAGGAAGGCAATGTGAACCATTTTGCCCTCATCCATTTCTTTGGTGACCTTCACAAAGATTTCCACTAGGTTGAGTAAACATGACCTGCCTTGACGGAACCATATTGGGATGTGTCCAGTATTTTGGCAATTTCCTATATCATTATTGATCATTTCCATGATAATTATTTCCATGTACCAACCCACTTGCCCAACGTTTCCTGGAATTCATTAATTCCAATGGCCTGGACCAGCTCATTCTTACTCCCACTAGAGGTAGCAACATCCTTGACATGGTCATTACTAACATGGGCAACCATTGCTCTACAGCAATAGTCAACTCTTCCCTGGTTAGATCTGGCCACAAACTAATCATCTTGGAAATCCACATCTCTCCCCTGCAAAGGTAACCACAATGAAAAACTTCTCAAAAGCTAACTTTGGGCTCCTAAAAACAGAGGTGGCTAACTTCACGGCACCCATGCAAAAGGAGAATAGTTGCATGACCACTGAATCATACACCAATGCACTGTACGAGCATGTGCACAAATGCATGGATCTCTCCATACCCAATAGAACCAAGATGCTCTCCTCCAAAAAAGGAAGCCAATCTGGTGGCCCCTTGCCATAAACAAACTCTACAACAGAAGAAGGAAACTGATACAGAATAAGGTAAAGTCCCAAGACTAGAAAAACTCCCTTATCAGCCTCAACAAAAAGTTGAGATCCCTCATCAAATCCTCTAAAGCTAGCAATGAAAACAAAATTGCAGCAGATAGTAAAGACAACCACAATGCCTTCTGTAGTTATGTAAAGAATCTCCACTGCAATACACAGATTTGCTCTGAGCTACTGCACAATGGTACATCCTACACCAAGCCAAAAGATATTGCCAATATACTGGCTGACAGATTCAGTGCCAACTTTACCCCCACCCCCAAAGGGCCAATCACAATACCAGCAGATTGCCAGGCACCCAGTATTACTGCTGCACTGGTTAAAACAGCACTGTCCAAGGCCATGAATACAGCTTTTATGGGACCTGACAATATCCCTGGCTGTGTTCTACATGAACTACAGAGTGAACTGACACCTCACCTGTGTGCCCTGATCAATCACAGCATCACCTCAGACTTTGTCCCTAACAAATGGTGCACTGCTACAGTCATCCCTCTCCACAAAGGAGTAGTGACTACAGACCCTGGGAACTATCGCCCCATTAGCCTGACAAGTCTGATATGCAAAGCAATGGAACACATCATCATGGACCAAATAAATAAGGATATAGGGAATCTACAACTCTGGATCCCACGCAGTTTGGTTTTGTGAAGAGTAGATCATGCCTGCTCAACTTGGTCGACTTCTTTGAGTCAATCACCAGAGCTGTGGATAAAGACAAGGTGGATCATACAGCCTACCTTGATCTGACCAAGGTCTTTGATACCATTCTCCACTCAGGAATCATAGAAAATCTCACTAACCTAGGCATCAACCCCTATATCACTAGGTGGGTTCCAAACTGGCTCATAGATAGAACCCACAATGTGAAAGCAGCTGACTCCAAGTCAGACTGCTGACCAGTCACGAATGGACTTCCACAGTGATTGGTTCTGGGTCCTCTCCTGTTTGGTACTACTTCTCAGAAGTCCAAGTCAGCACAAAGAGACTCTGGCTGACAAAGTTCACAGACGATTGCAAGTTTGGAGCCATTATTAACTCCCCAAGTGATGTTGAGATCCTACAGAAAGGCCTCACTGAGACCAACGACTGGTGTCGGAACCATGGCCTTAAGCTCAATGTCAAAAATGTGTCATTATCCCCTTTGGGAAAAACCCAGTTTCCATGAATTTCCACATCAATGGTAGTCCATTGAACACAGAAGATGTTATAAGAGATCTGGGAACACAGGTTGATAGCAACCTCTCTTTTGACCACCACATTGCCACTGTGGTCAGAAAGGTCTTCTATGTGGCACATCTCATTACTAAGGGTTTTGCATCCAGGAAGAAAGAGGTCATTGTCTCCCTCTACTCTTCCCTCATTAGGCCAGTCATCAAGTACAATGCCCCATTTGCCATGTACCTCACTAGACACCTGCAACAACTGGAGAGGCTGCAAAAGTACCTCACAAAGAGGATCCTAGGCCTTAAACACTTGTCCTGTTTGGACAGACACAAAAAAACTCCAGCTATTCTTTATCTCATATCGCCTACTTAGAGGTGATCTCTGCCTGACTTAGAAAGCAATGTGTAACCCAACTCTGTTAGAAATGCTACATCTAAAGAAATCTCAATCCCTTCACAACACACACTCCAAAGACCTTAACCTCATTACCACAATAAACAGGTTCATAAACCAGAGACTGCCCATGCTATAGAATAGACTTCCCATACATGTCAAACAGAACACTTCACTGGCCCTCTTCAAGAGAAATCTTGTTGAGTAGATAGGAAATAGAAAATTCACCCCGGGGTTCACTTTAGTGGCTCTACTTGATAGAGGCACTGGGAACTAAGGTTGGGTAGCACGATGCCATGGTAATCCTATGGGCTAGGCTTGTAAAGACTCCAGGGCCATTAGCCTAGTACACACCTATGAACCATGGCTTTGTATATGAGTCACTGAAACATGACTTTGTACCTCAAAATTCATACTCAACCCCCAAAATAACAAACTACTTCTTTTTTCCTCAAATCCATCTCTCATGAAAAAACAAAAATTTAAAATCCTCTATCTTAATAATACAACCATTGAAGTCACTTCTCACAGCAAATTATTTGGTATGATAGTGGATGATAATTTTAAATTCAATCTGCATAAACAAAATTACATCAATAAAACTCGCCAAAGACTAGGGCTACTTTACAGAGCCAAAAAACCTCACCAAGGCAACTATAACTACTAATAGTAAAAACACTCAACAACACATCAATAACTCCAATTTAATGTTAAAAAAATGTAAAAGGTAAGCGCTTTCGCGACCACACACTGTCACTTCATCAGACAAACAGAGTAACAATGCATTGCAGTATATATAGGTGCATTCACACCTTTACACAATTAATTAATTACTTAGTAATCAACAGCATAATGTCATCTAATTAATTCTAGTACATCTTTGAAACGCATACTATACTTTACAGAATCTAAGAAAACAATTCAGCGTGTCTACATAATTAAAATACAGGTAAAATTAATGTTGAAGTCTCCTGGTTTTAGGAAAGGTTTAATAGAAAAGGCACCATTCAGACTTGGGTGTCTGTCTGCATTTAGTAACAGTATCCATTTTTGCTCTGCTGCCTCAGTTATAGTGTCCATATCTCCCCCTCTAGGATTCACATTTAGTGCTTGAATGACAAAGAACTTAAAATTGTGTGAAGAATCCTTATGTTTCACATGATTTGCAAATGCACTAGTATCCTTTTTATTTTTTATGTCCCTGATATGTTCTAAAATTCTGTCTTTGAAAGGTCTGTTTGTTTTACCTACATAAAAAACATGACATTTTGTGCAGAAGGCAAAGTAAACTAGATGCATGGTTCTACAATCTGCATGTTGTTCAAACTAACAGTGAAGTGTTTGAATGGATGTGTATATGTTGCGTTTGAGTAGATATAGTGACAAGCAGAACAATGTCTACATGAGAAGGTTCCTTCTTGTGCTGATTCATAGATTCTATTCACCTGGGGTTTGTTGCACAGATGTTGTCTCAAGGATTTATTATTCCTAAATGTAAATGTGGGTGTGAGTTATAATATTCTGAAGTTCTGGAATAGCTCCTAAAATATTCCAGTTCTTTTTTAGAATGTTGCAATAGTCATTAATATCACTTGAGTATTGCAACACTATTCTGAAGTTGTTGTTATGGATATTCTCAGACCTATTCTGGGATTCAGTATATGCTGCTTTTCTAAAGTATGGTTGACATTTATCATTTCCGAAACATGCATTTTTACTTTTTTACTCTACTCAACCACTACCAAACTTCCTATATTATTTCTAATGCATTCATATTTAATGTTAAAAATTCCTATGTTGTCCTTTTCATTTTTTTTTACTTCCATGTCTTATATTTCTTTTCCTTCTCCCAGGTCTCCCACCAATTGTTTTATCAGTGGGTCTATATTAGAACATCAAAGTTTCAAAACTTTGAATGTTCTAATATCGACCCCTATTCAGCGAAAGCTGAAAACATTGAACATACAGAACAGCAAATTTTTTCCTAGGGAAAAATTTTGCTGCTTCAAAACATATACACACAACACAAGCACACCAAACAAACAGCAATCCACACACATCCACCTAAAATCTTACACCTAACCCTACACTAAACTATACACACATGACTAACTATCCACTTACCTTACCCCAAACCCTAACCCTAAGGTCTGTCACTATTGCACACTCACCTTACCCGTGCCCATTCACCCTAACTCACCTACCCCACCCTGAACCTTACTTCCACACAATCGCACACTTACCCGACCTGTGCCCTAACCCTAACTCACCTAACCTGCCCTAACCCTCATGTCCACACAATCGCACACATACCCAACCTGCACCTAACCCTAACTCACCTAATCTGCCCTAACCCTCATGTCCACACAATTGCACACATACCTAACCCGCACCCTAACCCTAACTAACCTAACCCACCCTCAATCGCACACTCAACCCGACCCGTAACTTTCCACCACAGCGCTGAAAATACCAAAGCAACAGAAACGGACAACCAAATTCTTTCCCTAGGAAAAAATTCGGTTTTCTGTTGCTTCAATATTTTCAGCTTTCGCTGAATAGGGGTTGATATTAGAACATTTGAAGTTTTGAAACTCTGATGTTCTAATATAGACCCTTTTTCAGTATCTCATTCTTGTTCTTCTCCTGTCCCATTTCTTCCTCTTGTTCCTGTATTTGGAGTAAGTGTTGATTTCCTTAATGCAGACGGGGAGAGCTTGCCATAGAGTAGGTGCTTGAGAGGAGAAAGCATGTGCACTGCTATGGAGTTCAGTTCTAGGAGTACTGAGAGTTTTCTACTCTTTTCTTTTCTAATGTGGGACACTCAAACCAGAAGTATACAAATTCTTTACATTTTGTAAAAATCGTCTTATAGTTTTTCCTATATGTCCATTTTGCTCACATTGGCCACACCTTTGTTTGTTACAATCTTTTACTAAATGATTTTCATCTCCACAGAAATAACATGTTTTATGTTGGCTCCAGTATCTAGCACTGAATGTATATGAATTATATTGAATTTTCCCTTGCTTAACCTCCATTGCTAGCCACACTTCTCAACCATCCAGTCCATATATTTTTTCATCACATATATATATTTTTTTAATTTCATTTACTTTACTACATAGTGAAAAATAAGTTTTAATCTATGCTCACCCATATCTGAAGTCCTAAATTGCACATTTATTTTCTTTTTTAGTTGTAGTCCAAACCTCTGAAAGCCTTTCCATGGTACTAATATATTTCTTTTTCCAATCTCAGTCATAAATTCTTCCAGCAAGTTAAAGTTCTCAAATTTCATGTCACAAAAAATGTCAGTTCCAAAATGAATTAATGTTCAAACTTTTAATGGCAAAATAATCATATCCATAATGTCACACCTGTTCACACTGCCATAATTTTTACTTTTTATTCTTACCATCGGTCATCTTCTCTGTGGTTGTTAAGAAACTACAAATATCTCTCTACTTTCAATGTCACCTTCTATCCTTCTTTTCCTTGCAGCATTTGAATAACATTTTCTTTGTTGTACACCCATAAAAATACTACTCCACCAGCTGTGAATACCTCCTGTGTTTCCCTTCACCACCTGCTGCTTCTGTTTCCAGTTTCTCAATTTCTTCTTCCTGAAGTACTGTCTCCACTATGTCATTCTATCATGCTTCTTCTCATTTCTTTAGCTCTGTCTGGTGCTTTAAATCTACAAGCATATTTGCCTCCAATTCTCCAATTTCCAACTTAGTAACAATTATGTTCCTTCAGTAAATTTTCTCCTGCTCTTCTCTCTCCATCACTGCTGCACTTTCCTCCATCTTGGAAAAGATCTATAGTAGCAGCCCTCTGAAGCCACCTAGATAGTCCAGAGAATGTTTTACTTCCTCTCCTATAAAGAGTAGGGGTTCTTTATTGTATTTACAAAGATATATATATATATATATATATATATATATATATATATATATATATATATATATATATATATATATGTGTACAACTTTTCAACACATATTTACATTAATATTTATAACATGATTCTTACATTTATATCAAACTTTCAATATTTTAAACTCCCTTCTCTTTTCTCAACAACCAAAGTCATGCTTTCTTCAAAATCTCTGGTAATATCCACTTTCCATTGTATTTTACTTCATTAATTATTTTGTTCCAAATTATCCATATTATACAAAATAATTTTGCAACCAGATTTGTTTATGTCCTTTTGTTTTTACATTTTTTGTAATGTCCATATTCAATAACGTCCATGTTAATACATTCAGTGCTCTACAATTCTTTCAAGTATCCTTTGTCATATATTTACTTCCACAGTTTAAATGTTTTTTTACACTTTATAAAAACATGTTCAGTTGTCTCTAATTCACCGCAATGTAAACAAATTCTATATTTTATTGTCTTATATGGCATGTTTGCCTTAACTGGTAACTTACTTATTAATCACCTCTACAAAAAGCTGTGCATTCTACATGTTTTTATACCTATTAACTCTCATTTGTACTGCTTTGATCTTCTCTTCACTTGTATGTTTCCAAGGATAAACGTAATACAATTTTCCATTGTATTTTCATTCCACATCCGTCTATTTTTCTACCTTTCCTATATCAATTTTCATAGAGTATTTTCCCTTGATATAATTTCATGTCTAGACAATGAACTTTTTTTGCTTCTTTCTATAAATATTCCAGCCTTTCCCAAAATGCTTTATGTTTCTCTTCTATGATTTTTGTTAGTAGCTTTTCTTTATCTTTTCTGTTTACTAAGATTGTATGCAAGTTTAATGAAAAAAACATATAATATTGGGTGCAAGAAGCTCAACCCTCCTTCTTTGTGACTTACATAATGAATGCATCTTTTCAATGGGTTTAGTCTTGACTCCCAAATGAATGTAATAATTACATCCATTAAGTCCTTTTCTAATGTTAATGGAATTATACATACATTAACTAAGTGTGTAATTTTACCTAATATTATGGAGTTACTTAAATCTCCCTTTTTCTCTTTTTAATTTCTCCACGTGTTTTGAGTTTCTATACTATGATGGGAATGGACCCCATTCCTAAGTCAAAGTATGATTAAAGTTCATGAAATTAGTATTGTTTCAATCTTTGATGTTAGCCAAAAGTGCTCTTCACAGCACCCCCAATGTGCCCAGTAATGACTCCTTCTGCAATTTGTATGGAGTTACATGTATTGGTAACATATCCAAGTATGATTGTAAATCGTTTTTTATAAGACCTGTTGCCCCTATTACTACTGGAACTGTCTGGGTATCCTTCTTCCACATTGCCCTCATTCCTGCCTGAAAATCCTGGTATTTTTTGACTTTCCGCCTTTTTTCTGTATGACAGTCTAAATATTCTCCAAAATATGCAAATGTCTTGTATTCTAAATATCATATCCTATCCCAGTTGTTCATTTCCAAATTTTATTCCTAAGATTTCTATCGCTTCTTCATTAAATTTAATGCATTGCATTTCTCCCAAAAAACCTAGTCCTTTAATTTATACTTTATTAAGAGTCAATCTTAGCATCTTCAATTTTTTGTTGAGCATTTCTATAGCTATTTTTATCCAATCTGTATTCTTAACTGCTAACACTAAATCATCTGCATATGTAAACATAAATGGAATCATAATTTCTTCTGGTGTCTGGTATCTAGCTCTTTCCAATATCAAAATTATCTCAGTGGCCACTGCGTTCATAATTAATGAAAATAGGATGCTACTGGTTGGATATCCTTGTTTTATACCACTTCCTAGTCTTATAGTTTCACATATCCATCCACTGATTAGTAATCTTTCTTTATTTTCCATGTAAACTGACTTCAAAATATTTATTATTTTATTACTTATTTTTATTCCTCTAAAATTTTCCACAATGCTTTATATTGAATTTTGTCAAAAGCTTTGTTTACGTCTCCTATTAATATTTTTAATTTTGTTTTTCTGTTTATGTCTTCTACCAATTCTCTTATTAATATTAATAGTCCTTGACTTTCTTTACTTCTAGTTTCAAAGATTGTTTCAGATAATAATTAATTATTTTATTTGCTATTCTTTTTCTATTTTCATGAAAATCTTATGATCTATATTATCCAATTTCTTATATTTGTTTTTTCCTCCATTTTTTCATATGAATTTAATTACCCCTAAGCATATCTTTTCATCATTTATATCTTTTTTCAAACCATTCATTCATTCATTACTTCTAAAAATATTATTTTTGCCATTCTTGCATGTTTCTGTACATTAGATATTCAATTCCATCTATCCCTGTAGCTGATTCTACATTTAATGTCATAAGCACATTTTCTAATTCTATTATTGTAATCTTTTCCTCCATTCTTTTATTGCCTTCTTCAGTTAACTTGTTTAATTCCCATCTATCTTTTAATGTAATGTCACTTATTCAGATTGCCTGTACTATATAGTCTTTGATTGTTTTCATAATTTCTTCTTGTGTATTTACTATTTTGCCTCCTCCATCTTTGAATTCTCTTATTAGTCTTGTATTTTCTTTAACCATTTTACTTAGGAATGGTGCTACTTCTTTCTTTTCTTGCAAAAAGTATGGGCAGGATTCACGAAGGCTTGCACGGAGTGTAAGAGATGTGTAAGACTCCATGCAAGCCTCGCGATCCAGGAACAGCCCGAAACTCCGTGTAAGAGACCAGCTAAAACATCTCTTACACGGACTGGGCGTGGATATGCTAAATACCTCACTTGCAGCTGAAAGGCATGCAAATGAGGTAGAGTAGCGATCCACGAAGCAGAAAGCAGCCCGTGTAAGAGCCGTTTTAGCTGCAGAAATGTACTCAGTTGACAACTGAGTACGTTTCTGCAAAAATCACAATGGAGCCATGTCAGCTCCAAATAAAGGGTGCATATGCGTCAGGCAGCATGCCAATGGCCAAATATGTGGACACTGGCAAGGTACCCAGATGCAAATATGAAAAATAATTCTTTTTAAAGCAGCGCAGCCCCGCGCAAACGGGTTGTGCTCTATAAAACATAAAAATGAAGGTTATAAACCCACAAATGTGGGTTTTATGCAATACATGGATTTACAATACAGGGACCAGCAGACCAAAAACAACATGGCCACCGTTTAGTGGTTGCTAAGGGGGAAGCTGAGTCTAAGAGATGTAACTAAGCATTAGTAGGCAATCTGATGTAAATGAGTGTTAGGATACTGAATTCCACTGTCACATAGCAAATGAGCACATTCTGAGTAGTGTAAGAGATACATAAGGGGGAGGAATAGAGTAGGAGATAGGTGACATCACAGGGGGGAATGGTAGAAAGAAATGCAGTTCATTGGAGGTCAGTGTTACATGACATATGTCAGACACATATCATGGAAAGAGGAGTGCCACAAGATAAGCATGGGAAAGTCAAGAAATGGAAGGTGTACACTGTTGCTTACACCAAAGTTTCTTGCTGGGCGTGCATGCGCACGTGTGCATGTCATGAGGCGCGGGTAGGGCAGTGTGCGTGCGTGTAAGGCAGACTGAGCATATGGGAGTGTGTTGGCAGACTTCTAAGACTGTTTGCGCTGGTGTGCATGCATTTTAACCCAAATAAGCAGATTCTGATCTGTGTAAGCATGTGTGCGCGCGTGTAAGCCACTGTGAGTGTGTTTCTGCTGGTATGCACATTGCTCCCCCCTGAGGAAACAGAAAGGAAAAAGGAAGCAACAGAATTAGTAGGAAGCTAACAGGGAATACTGCTGGAGCTAGCAGGTGAAAACAATTAGAAGCAGGCAATTACACAGGCAGAATAGTAGCTCAGCCAAGCACTTAAAACTCTGCAAACAGCAGTGCAAGATGTTTCTCTCAAGAGACACTGCAAGACAGGAGTAAGCTATTAGAAGTGAAAACTGAAAAAGCTGAACTCAGAGCAGAAATGCTAGGGGCTGCCATAGCTGCCATAAGGAGACATAGGCGACTTGCTGAGGGTGGTGACAATGCAGATGGTGCCACACTACCCACAGTGAGGAGACGGAGAAGAGTGTACAGGCCCAGGGTCACCTACCATGGGTTACATGAGCTGGAGATAGTAGAGCGCTATAGAGTGGACAGAGACCTCCTGCAGCAAATTGTCGAGCTGTGCAGGCCACGCCTCACACACAGAACCAACAGAGGGGAACCCATCCCAGTGGAAACCAAGGTATGTGTTGGCCTAAGAATA
Source organism: Protopterus annectens (assembly GCF_019279795.1). NCBI lineage: Eukaryota > Metazoa > Chordata > Ceratodontiformes > Protopteridae > Protopterus > Protopterus annectens. The sequence goes on along the minus strand of NC_056732.1, from coordinate 1,546,591,781 downwards.
CTAGCAACAGGTACATTCCAGAGACCAACTGGTGATATGATGGGGATATCACAGGCATCAGCCACCAGGGTACTGCACCAGTTCCTGGATGCCATGTCAGCACATGTCAGTGATCATGTATATTTCCCCAATGCCCGTGAGGTATTGGCCAGCAATATGCATCTCTTCCAGCAAATAGCGGAATACCCTGAGGTAGTGGGTGCAATAGACTGCACGCACATACACATCAAAGCACCAGCCGGTGAGCGGGGTACAGCCTACATTAACCGCAAGGGCTTCCCCTCCATCAACTGCCAGGTCGTGTGTGATGCCCAGGGCATAATAATGAATGTGTGTGCTGGCTGCCCTGGGAGCTACCATGATTCCCATATCTGGCATTTGACGCAGCTGTACCAGACATTTGCCAATGGGGACATCCCACACAGACACCTAGTGGGGGATGCAGGTTATGCATTGGAGCCGTGGCTGATGACACCCATCAGAAACGCACACACACCTGAACAGGAACGCCATAATGAGGCACACACACGAACATGTAATGTAATAGAGCGTGTGTTTGGGCTGCTCAAGTCACAGTTCCGGTGTCTGGACACATCTGGTGGAGCCTTGCAGTACTCACCAACTACATGTACCCAAATTGTCATGGTATGTGCTATGCTACATAATATGATCTTGCGAAAACAGCTGCAGCAGGACCAGCATAGGGCCAGGCCAAACAGCCCCCCACCATTGCCAAGGCCATCACAGGCAGAGCGTGACTCGGAGGAGGAACAACCTGAGCCTGCCCCAGTAGGCAGAAGGAGGCATGCCCAGTATGCCCTGGCCTTGGCAAAGAGGCAACGCATAGCACATACACTGGCTCAGTAGGAACCCTGGGAATGATACCCTCTCTGACTCACTCATATAATAACATGGATGCCTAAAATGACATAACCTGCTCTCAAACATGTACAGGGAGTGTAATATGTGCATCCGACAGAGGCAGCCCTGCAGCACCACCTGAGGCATGAATGCCATGTGTTAAGTAATGTAACACCATGTAGTATATGCACACTTGAGGACCCTGACTAACATCCTACCCTCACCAATCATGATGCCACAATATGACGATGGGATGATCAATTGCAATAATTGGCTGAAGTATTGCAGTTAGTCAAAGGGGATCCAATGTGTGCCAGCCTGGGATGACATGCTGAGCATGACATGATGCTCCACCTGCTAGGGGTGGCGTGCACCTATCAGTCCAGGCTGCATGGATACTGGCAAAGGCTGTTGTTACCCACAGCGTGCCCTGAATAGGTAAGGCTCAAAACACAAACCCACCTCCAGAGGTATCACAAGGGATAAGAACATAGATGTAATGATACCCAATGCAAGAAGTCTAAACAGCAAGATGCGTGCAGTGTAAACCCACCTAGTATGGAGAATGTTGATATCTGTCCTGTAACAGAAAACTGGGTCAAGGCTCACAACAGCACCCTAACACTACCAGGTTACACCTCATACTGTGCTGTACAGCCTCAAAACATGGAACAAGCTACAAAAGGAGGGTGACTAGCAATAATTGTCAAGGATAACCACACCCCCATGTTGGTACCACAACAAGAAGCAGCATGGACTAGCCATGGTCAAGTAACAGTGGCTAAAACTGCTTCCCAGTTTATAGCCTGCTACAGACTACCGTCCTAACACCAGGAACTGCACCTGGCCTATGTTGGAATACATGAATATATCAAGCCCCCCAAACCACATTATATTGGGTGACTGAAAATACCCAGACATAGACTGAGAGCATTATACTAGCTCCAACACTGTAGGAGAAAAGTTCCAAGAATCCATAAACCAAAATGCCCAGGAACAACGTACCACTCCCACAAGAGGGGTAAGCATACTGGATGTGATAATCAGCAACATGGGTACTGAATGGCAAGATGAGAAGTGTATCCCTCACTGGTAAGACCAGACCATAGAGTAATCACACTGGATATACACATCCTGACCACAGTCCCTGGCCAGAAAACCACAGTGAAAAACATGTGTAAAGCAAAAGTTGCACTCCTCCAAACTGATGTGGAATCCATTAAAGGCCCTGTGCCGGTGCAAAATATGGGCCACACCTTAGAACCTGTTGTACAGGCATTCCATGAACACAGCCATGAATGCTTGGATTATGCAATCACAAATAACAACAAGACACAATGCCATACACGCAGGCATCTGGCATGCTGGACTCCAGCCATTACCAAACCATGCAAGAGAATGAGGAAGCTACTACATGATAGAGCAAACATAAAAAGGGAAGTAATCACTGATCAGTAGTATGGCAATAAAATATGTCCACACATACAATCCACTAAGGCCAGCTACAAAGTACAGTTGTGTACACCTACCATAAATGTAGATGTTCCAGTGTCTTCACTGTTGCAGTCATGACTGTAGGGTTCTCCCCTGCCGGCAGGCAGTCCTCGGTCGGCCAGAATCCCAAAGTCTGGGTCCGGCGTCGGCTGTTCAACCATGCTCCCTGACGTCAGAGCGCCAGGAGTACAAAGCTGACAGCCGACGCCATCTTCTCCAGTTTTTCTTGCCCCAGATGTCAGGAGACCCAAAATGAGAAAGGTCCCATATCCATTGCAAATACACCTCAGAAGAATGGTGAAAAAAGGAACCACACAAAAGTAAAAATAAGAGGGGACAGGAGGGAGGAGCAGACTGCAACAGTGAAGACACTCGAACATCTACATTTATGGTAGGTGTACACAACTGTACTATGTTCATCGTGTTTCACTGTTGCAGTCATGACTGTAGGGTAGAATCCCAAAGCAGAATGAAAGGGAGGTGGTCATAAAGTAGAAGGGGTGGCTAAAAGGCCCTGCAAGACTGCAGAGGCAAAGCCTGCCCTAGACTTAGAGTAGAGAGGTAGATTGTAGTGCTTAGAAAAAGTATGCACTGAACTCCAAGTTGCAGCTTCTAAAATGTCTTTGGTAGGAACTCCCGAGGAAGGCCGCAGAAGTGGCAGCAGCTCTGGTGGAATGAGTCCGTATACTCCCTGGGATTTGCTTTCCATGGTGTGAATAACAAAATCTGATGCCATGAGCAATCCATTTAGAAATGGTCTGTTTTGAAATGGCTTTACCTTGGGAACTTGAAGCATAAGAAACAAACAATTGTTCTGATTTTCTGATGTCCTTGGTTCTGTCCAGGTAAAAACGTAGTTGTCTGTGTACATCCAAGGAATGTAAGATCCTTTCCCCTTTATTTTGAGGAGTGGGGAAAAAAGTTGGCAAGTGGATAGTTTGATTTAAAGCCACTTTGGAAACCACCTTAGGCATAAAGGTAGGATTAGTCCTCAAAGACACCCTGCCTTGATGAAAAATAATATAAGGTTCCACAGCCATAAGAGCTTGTAACTCTGAAACTCTCCTGGCAGAGGTAAGGGCTAACAGGATGGCTGTTTTCCAAGATAAATACTTGATGTCAGAAGAGGCAGCAGGCTCAAAAGGAGGCAAGGTGAGCTTTTCCAAAACATAGTTGAGATCCCAAGCAGGAATGGGAGGAGATCTAGGAGGTCTTAAGTTCTTAGCTCCTCTGAGAAACTGTCTCATGAGCTGGTGGGAAAAGATTGGAGGGTCTGTATTATAATGAGCGGAAATAGCAGAAGCATGTATCTTAATGGAAGAGAAAGAGAGACCCTTATGTAAGAGATCTGTCAAGTAAAGTAAAATTAAAGGAATGTTCGGAAGAAGAGGATCAGAATCCTGAGCCTGCATCCAGGAACAAAATCTTTTCCATTTTCCTGCATAAGATTTTCTAGTGCTAGGACGTCTGGCTTCTAAAATGACATCCATAACCTGCTTGTGTAGGAGAGAAGAAATCAAAGGCCCTGGATTAACCGGGCCGCCAGGCTGAGAGTGCTGACATGGGAGTGTAGAACCTGACCCTGATGTTGGGACAGAAGGTTCGGAGTTTGTGGTAAGACTCAAGGGGGCTCCAGACATAGGTTTTTCAGAGTGGGGTACCAAAACTGTCGAGGCCAATTTGGGGCCAACAAGATTATCATCTTGGGCTTGTCCTGTTTGATCTTTAATAATACCCGTGGAAGAAGAGGAAGAGGTGGAAAGGCATATCCCGAGAGGTTTCTCCAACTGAAAGATAGTGCATCCACTTTCCAAGCTAGTTTGTGGAAAGTCCTGGTGCAAAAATTCTGTAGTTGATGATTGAGATGGGATGCAAAGAGGTCTATGTGAGGACGTCCCCAGACTGCTGTTATCATCCTGAATATTTCAGTGTCCAGCATCCATTTGTGTGGATCCAAAAGGTTTCTGCTCAGACTGTCTGCCAGGAAGTTTTGCTTCCCTGGTAGAAACTGAGCTTGAAGGTCCAGATTGCAAGCTAGAGCTGTGTTCCATAGATCCATGGCTAGTCTGCAAAGGGGGAAGGAATGAGATCCCCCTTGCTTGTTTATGTACCACATAACTGTGGTGTTGTCTGTCCGTATCAGTAGTTGTCCTGGTTGTAGAAGATTCCTGAAGGCCATTAGAGCTTTCTGAATGGCTAACATTTCCTTTAAATTGATATGCAGGTGCTTCTGATCCTTTGTCCAAAGGCCCTGCAGACAGTTGCCCTGAAAATGGGCTTCCCAAGCATAATCCAAGGCGTCCGTGGTTAGAATCTGAGTGGCAGGAGGTAGACAGAAGGGTTTCCCTTTGTTTAGAGTACATGCCCTGGACCACCAAAGGAATTCCTTTTGAAGACAAGGCAGGACGGAGATCAGTATGTCTAAACTGTGGCAATGCTGAGACCACACACTTTTTAGGTACCACTGTATTTTCCTCATGTGTAGTCTTGCATATGGTACGAGAAGGATGCGGGAGGCCATGTAACCCAAAGCCTGCAGGAATCTCCTTGCAGATAGCTGAGTTAAAGTTGCCAAGGTTTTGAAAGTTGAAGCCAGCTGTAATTGTTTTTCAGATGTCAGAAATGCCATCTGGGTTGTGGTGCTTAGAAGAGCACCCAGAAAAGTTATCTGTTGTGAGGGTGTCAAATTTGACTTTTTTATGTTTACAGAGAATCCCAGGAACTTGAGAAGGTTCTGTACAAATTCTAGATGCTGGAGTAAGACATCCTTGCTGTCTGCCTGAATTAGACAATCATCCAGATAAGGGTAAATTTGAATTCGCTTGAGTCTGAAGTAAGCTACTACTGGAGCCAGGCATTTGGTGAAGACCCTGGGCGCAGTAGACAATCCAAAGGGCAGCGCAGAGAATTGAAAGTGCCTCGATCCGGCCTTGAACCTGAGGTATTTTCTGCGTTCCTGCCTGATGGGAATGTGTAAATATGCCGCCTTTAAATCCAAAGTTACCATCCATGCATTTTTGGACAGCATTGGAAGTAGCTGCTGTAGAGTAAGCATCTTGAATTTTGGAATCTCTAGAAAGGTGTTCAAGACTGACAGATCCAGAATGGGTCTCCATGAGTTTTGCTTTCTGGGGACTAGAAAGAGCCTTGAGTAAAAACCTTGTCCCATCTCTTAAAGTGGAACTAGTTCTATGGCTTTCATAGCCAAAAGAGCTTCCACCTGGTTTAAGGCCTCTGTCCATTGATGTTTTGGAAGGTCTGGCCATCCGCTTGGCCTTGGCAAGGTATGAAAATGGAATTTGTAACCTTTTGAAACCACATCCAGAACCCACTTGTCTTGGGTTATATGGGTCCAATTTTGATAAAAAAGAGAAAGTTTTCCTCTGAGAGGGGCTTCCAGGCAAGAAGTTCCTGCAGCCCAACAGAGGGAGTCATTGAGTCTGTTTCCTATGAGTTTGTGACCTGTCCTCTCCTCCCCGAGGGGTGGAAGCAGTCCACTGTCTTGGTCTATAAGAAGCTTGTGTTTGAGGCCTTCCTCGGGAGCGTCTATATCTACCCCTCTGAGGCCTGTCTGAATTGGGAAAGGACCAATTTTTAGAAGGCCAGTTCCTGCTGAATCTGGGTGGCTGTACCTGTAAGAAATCTTTAACTGTTTGCATGGATTTCACCTTGTCCTCCATCTTTTTAATCACCTCTTCAGCTTTTGATCCAAACAAAACGTTATGCTGAACAGGAGCATCCAATAATTTAGCTTTTACTTGTTCTGGCAAATTTTGTTCCTTTAGCCATGCATGCCTTCTAATAACTGTGCCGGAGGCAGCAGCCCTACAAGAAGCCTCCAAGGCATCAAATCCACAGTGTAAACCATACTTCCCAACTTGTTCAGTGGCATGCAATAAGTCATGTAATTCCTTATCATCTGCACAGGCAGAAATGGAAGTAAGCTTTTGTTTTAAAACAGACAAGAGAAATTGCTGGTATTTCAGCATATGAAACTGACAGTTTAAAGCCCTAATGGATAAAGTAGCAGAAGTGTACACTTTTTTGCCCCATCTTTCTAAAGATCTAGAATCCTTTTCAGTGGGAATGGGGTTTTTGGCAGAAGCGGCCTTCACTCCCTTAGGACCCTGAGAAATGGTTTCAGGGTCAGCAAGTAGGGTTCTTGTATAAAAACTGGTGGGAATCAGGAACCCTGTAATATCTATCAGGCTTAACAGGAGCAGGAGGAAAAGAGTCAGGGGTTAAGTTAGCCTCCGAAAAAGCATCATCCACAATATCCAAAACAGGAGGAATAGCCAGGGGTCTATGTTGGGGGAGAAGAAGAAAATCCCTTAGCCTTTTCTTAGATTCCGAATACTCCTGTCCTTCCCAGTGGAAATGCTCCCTCATTTCATGCAAAGTTTCCCCAAAAGAGAAATCCTCAGGGGGAGAAGCTGAAGGAATGGATTCCTCAGCATCAGAATCCTCATAAGGAGTGAAAGAATATTCCTGGTCAGAAGAAGAAACTGAAGAAACAGAGGCCTGATCAGAGGAATCATAATAAACTTCCTGCCTTGGCCTTTTATCTGGAGGGGGATGTGAACCCCTAATCATAGTAAGTAAATCCTCCGCCATCTTGAGTAACTGTTTATGTGACTTGGGAGCTGGTTCAAAAGAGGCCTGTGTTGCAGTCTTTGATTTAGAAGGAGTCTTTGCCTTTGTCTTTGGCTTTGCCTTTATTAGAAGCTGAGTAGGCCTGAAAACCCCTTCGGAAGCCGGTACCTGCACAGCGGCTCCAGACCCATCCGAAGGAGCATTGTCCGAAGGTCCTGCAATAGAAATATTCAAAGGCCTAGTTGGCTCCTCGTGAGAGTCCATTTCGGCCATCGGTTCTGAAATGGCCGACGACAGGAGCTGCAAAAGAGCCTCACTGACGACGGACGAACCTGAAGCTGGCTCCGCTTGTGCGATATCATCAGATTTGGACCTCGGAGGCCTGTCTATATCCTTGCGACGTTTGTGAACTCCGGTAGCCGGAACCGTATCCGACGACATTTTGTAGTTAAAACGCCTACCGAAGTAATGAAAAGCAAAATCGTACCTTCGTTTAATTGTACGTTAATTGAATCTAGCACAAAACCGACAAAAAGCTACGTCGTGGTCAGGGCCTAAGCAAGGAATACAGTAAGAATGAAAATCCTTATGAGGTATTTGCTTCCCACATGAAATACAATTATTAACTTTTTCTGACATCGGACTGGAGCAAGAAAAAGTTTCCCCAACGGGGTACTTAGCTTTGAGTGGGGAAGAAAGTCTTCGACTGAAGTTTTTCAGAAAAAATCGTCAGGAGTCAGCCGACCGGCACTTGCGAACTGCTATCACCGCACGGCAAGAAAGACTGGAGAAGATGGCGTCGGCTGTCAGCTTTGTACTCCTGGCGCTCTGACATTAGAGAGCATGGTTGAACAGCCGACGCTGGACCCAGACATTGGGATTCTGGCCAACCGAGGACTGCCTGCCGGCAGGGGAGAACCCTACAGTCATGACTGCAACAGTGAAACACGATGAAAATCAAGTTGAATCTGTGAATCCTAAGGCAATGTTACACCTGCCCCAAGTACACAGACAACCCTCAACTCCCCAAAAGAAATACAAATATATGTGAGAGATGCAACCATTTATCCAAACCGGAGGCTGAGCTCCCTCAACTCAGTACTGTCAAAACTAGTCAGGAGGAGAAGGTAACCACACACACCACAAACCCAGTCCCACATAGACCTATCACAACTGCAAACCAAAGACATAAACACAGAAGAACATTCACGGAGGCCCTAATTACAAACACAACACACCAACAGAGGCCACCAAAGCAGACCCCCAAGCAACCACAACCTCCAAACATAGCACATGCAACACACAGTACACAAAGCTGGTGTGCCAAACAGTCACAGGCCAGAAGGAGAAACAACATGCCTGATAGAGTTGTAATAGGTGACTCCATAGTCAGACACACTGCTGTCCCGCACACCAGACTGAACAAGGGAAAGGGTACAGTAAGCTGCCTGTAGGCTGCTACAATACGTCACATAACACAAGTACGCAGGTCACCCCAAAGCAAGTAGAAATATGATGCAGTCATTGTCCATGCTGGCGTGAATGACCTGAGATGTACCTCCCTGGACTACATGAAAAGAGACATAGATGAGCTCACTGAGTATGTACTCCAGGCTGGTATGACACTGACCGTTTGCAGCATCCTACCCTCACCAAGAATGATGCCACAGTACAAACACAGAATGATCAGCTTTAACAAGTGGCACAATTACTGCTGTCATTCCAAGAGGATCTAATGTCTGTCTGCTTGGGATGTCATGCTTGACAAGCCATGCTGCTGTTCCAGGGATGGCTTGCACCTGTTACCCCTGGGCGTCTGGATATTGGATAAGGCTTTTGCCATCTCCATAGAGCCTTACGTAGGCAAGGCTGAAAAGACTAACCCACCACCCTAGAAAACATAAGTGGTAAGAAACATAAGGGTAATGCTGACCAATGCCAGACATGTAAACCGCAATATGCATGCTCCTGAGGCCCTCCCCAGTATGGAGAACATCGATGTCTGTGCAGTGACAGAAACCTGCTGCAAGCCTCCTGACAGCACACCAGCACTACCAGGTTATACCTCATATCATGCGTTATGGCCCCAAAACCTGGACCAAAACATAAAAGGAGGGGAAGTATCCATATTCAGCACAGACACCCATACGTCCAGGTAACTGACAATGCACGAAGCATCGGAGACCACCCATGTGCACCTAACCATAGGCAAAACTGCTGTACAGTCTGTAGCATGCTACAGACCACACTCTCATACACAGGAATCCCACCAAGCCGTCCTGAAGACACTGGACAGTATGAATGTCCCACCAAATACCAAACAAGGTACTCACAAATTACCACATAGGTGGTAAACCATTATGTATGGAAGGAGTAATCAGGGACCTAGGGACACAAGTGGACAGTAACCTGTTATGTGACACTCACATTGCCAATCTGGCTAGGAAGACTGTCTATATTGGACACTGTATCATGAAAGGATTCACATCTACGTCAACAGAGGTCATTGTGCCCCTGTACTATTCTCTTATCAGACTCATAATCTAGTACAATGCCTCATTTGGGATGTACCTTACCTGACACCTGCAGCAGTTAGAAAGACCTCAAAGGTACCTCACCAAGAGGATAAAGGGTCTCAAATATATGTCATATGCTGCCAGGCTGTAGACACCCCAGCTGAATGCAGTCACATACTGCCTACACAGAGGCGTTGTATGCCTGTTGTACAAGGCCATGTCTAACACAGGAGTAATGGACATGCTCCACCCCAGAAAACCCAAAGCCATCGAAGCTGTGAGAGTGACAGATGTCATCCTCAACACATAATGAAATAGGATGTGCTGGAGGGACAGATACATAACCCAGAGGCTCCCTCTGGAACAGAATCCCACTCCATGTTAGGCAGAGCCCCTCACTGACACTCTTCAACAGGAATCTTGCCAAGTGGATGGATGATCGTAGATGTACACTGGGGGTCTTCACTGTGTCACGTCTAGACAGAGGCACAGTAAAGTAAATCATAAATGGCCATAATATTCACATAGCAAGGGGTGGCAAAAGCCACACACACTCTGGCTAGGCTTATAAATGCCCTAGGGTGGATAGCCTAGTATAAACCTATGAACCTATGAAGATACAAATTGTACAGGACACTAAGGATAATCACAAGGCTGTCTCAACTGATGGTAGGAACCTTGTTGGGAATTCACGGATATGCTCTGAATCACTCAAATATTACAAACAACATACCAAACACACACACATATTGCCAACATACAACATGACAGGTGCAGTGCAAACCCCCAGAATGCAAAATATCTATCCCAGCAGACTGCTGGCCCCCTGACATTGCAGATGCTGAGGTAACAGCCAGCATCTACAAAGCAAAACACACAGCAGCAATGGTATGAGATGGTGTCCTGGGATGAGTCCAACATGGACTCCAAGAAGAATGGAATGCCAAACCACACTACTGCTCAATGTCAGCCTTACCACAGGATATGTACCCAAAGAGCAGTGTACAACAACAGTGGTCCTTCCCAACAAAGGTGTTGCCTGAATGGATACTGCAAACTACCACCCCAGAATCCTGACAAGCTTGGTCTGCACAGCTATGGAAAGGATCAGCATGTACCTCAGACATAAAGATATTGGGGACCTACTGACACCGGACCCTACCCAGTGTGGCTTTCTTAAGTGCAGATGCTGCCCCTTAAACATGTTTGACTCATTTGAAACAGTCATTAAGGTCATTGATGAGGGCAATGTGGTCCACACAGCGTAGCTGGACCTTGCAAAGGCTTCCATACAATACCCCACGTGTTCATTATAGATAGGCTCACCAGCTTAAAAATAAACCCCTATGTCAGTAGAGGGGTTGCAAACCAGACCAAGGACAGAACTGACATGGTCAGACATGCTGCAGCCATGTCAGACTACAAACCAGATATAACTGGCATCCCAAAAGGCTTGGTCCTGGGACCTCCCTCGTTTGGTATATATGTCCCATAGGTACAGGCCAACATGGAAGGACTGTGTCTGAACATGTTTGCAGAGGACTACAAACTGGCCACCATATCTGACCCTCCAGCTGACACAAGCATCCCACAAAAGGGCCACATAGAAACAGACAACTGGTGCCATAGCCATGTCAGCAAGCTAATTGCAGAAAAGTGTATAGTCAACCCCCATGGATATACAGTAAGTGCCCACCAATTACCACATAGGTGTTAACCCATTACACACTTAACATGTAATGAGAGACCTGGGGACACAAGGTGATAGATATCCTGCACTGGACAAACATGTGGCTGTAGTGTTTACAGAAACATACCATATACCCACCTAATCATGAAGGTTGTCAGATCTAGATAAGGGGAGGTCATTGTGGCTCTGCAGTCATCCTTCATCAGCGTTACAACTGACTACAATAGCCCCTGTGGGATGTACCTCAGCAGACACCTCTATCAACTGTAAAGTCCCCAACAGTACCTCACCAGGAGTATCAAAGAGCTTGAACAGATGCCATGTATTGCCTGATTAAACAAACTGCAGCTCCACACACTGCCATACTGCCCACCCAGAGGCAAGCTGTGCCTGATGTATAAAGCCATGTCCAAGCTGGAATCGATGAACATGCTGCACCTTGTACAATCTGAATGGCAGTGAGCTATGCACATGAGAGACCTGAACCCCAGCACTGACATACATAGGACAAGCTGATCCATAACACAGAAGCCACCCCCACTCATGAGTAAACTCCCAGTACAGATTATCCATAGAGTCACTCATCGAGTCTCCTCAAGAGGAATCTTGATGAGTGGATGGGAGATGGTAGGTTTACCCTGGGTATCACTGTTATGTTACAGGTAGACGGAGGCACAGTATACTAACCATGACATATGTCATGGCAAACTCCACTTACAATGTGTGTCGAAGGACAAACACACTCTCCGACTAGCATTAGAAATGGCCTAGGGCACATCGCTAGTGTTTGCCAATGTACACCTATGTTGTGGAATACACTACCAATGTTGGACAAGCCTGGTTTAAGTAGTTCATATCTGAACATAATACAACATGGTCAGATGTGCACAACTGGCCCTTAACCAGGCTGTTGTGCTCACTATGGAAATGTAAAGCAGTGATAGGACTAAAGCCCAGGATACTGTCCACCACAGTGAAAGTACTGAACCAGTACACTATACGGTACTACAGTTTTAGGTCAGTATGAAAGGATGTTGACAACTGTATGCAAAGTATCCCATTCAAACCCTGCAGGCACAGTATAATCCTGTTGTGTTCACACACAAAGCAGTTGGACAGTAACTACACAACATGACACACAACACACAACCATAAACGGGAGATATTGTTGAAGTTCACACTCATCCACAAATGTGGTGGGCTGCAGAGTTCAACATATGGAAAGCTCACACTGGGCATGCTCGCACACTTTGATAAATGAGACATATGTCAGACAACATGCCATGGGAAGGCTGAACTGGGCATGCTCACACACTTAGGCCAAATCTCAGTTTAGCAGTTGGCCACACATATCTGGTATTTGTACTTGTTATTCCAGGAACCAACCACATTACAGCAATCTGCCCAGTGCACACAGTTAAATGACTACAGAGACATATGTGATATAGTGGATCCCTCCCATATGCAAACATCTTCCACAGATACACAAGTTGTTCATACAAACAGGGAATGCTATGGCAATAAAGACCTGCAAACAATCTATCAGCAACAAATAATGAGCATCTGACAATTAAATATATGGGTGTAGAGGTCAACACTGGGCTGTTTGCCCTAGGGAATGACAGCTTCGCCAGAGTGTGCTTGGCGTCTGCCTCCCCAGTACAGTAGGCTACTGTGCCACTGTAAAGTAGGTCACATAAGGCACCGTGTGAGGCTAGTGTGCTGTGCCTCTGTCAAGCAGGGACACAGTGGAGATCCCAGGGTTTGAATTTGCTAAGCCACATCCATGTTGTTGGTGTGTGCTGGAAGAGGGTTGCTGAGGACCTCTAACAGTAAGTGGGCATCAATAACAGACTGAGGTGAGCCTTATCTGCATTGTCTGGACAATTTCACTGTCAACACTGTGTCGTGATAATTATGAGGGATTGAAGTGATGTGACGGTACTGTTCAGAGATGTTCTCCCTCTGTGGGCTACTGCTCTGCAATGTATTAGCTCACTCTGTCTGTTGGACAGCTGATATATGGCTGGTGTACACCTGACAGGTGTCCTGTTGTGGAGCAGTCATGGGTATATTTGGGATAGCATGATCAATGCAAACCTTCCACATGCTCATAGAATTCAATTGTCAAGGATTATGCAGAGTGGCCTGTATACTCTGCCAGCATGGGTCCTTTGAAGTCTTCCACCCCAGTCTTCACAAGTGTAAAGTCTGCTTTTAATAAATACAGTTTGTTTGCAGTGACAACCTTGCCTGGGGGTGGGGATGGGATATGGATGTCCAGGGAAAGGTGGGTATGGTCAGATATCAACAATGGTGGTTTACCTCTGGTGTGGAACAGTGAGTACCCATGTTGCAGATGGTCAGGTGCAATACGTATTCCCCCTTGTGGCTGTGGTGAGTGGTTCTGCCATAGCACATGGACTCACAAATTATAGTGGCTGTAGGGTAATGTTGTAGGGGTCTGAGCAGTTCCCACACACAATATGCCTGTACCTGACATTAACAACTGGAATGGTGTATGTGAACACCTGCATATCCTGGCACTGTTCCCAGGGAAGCAAAGTGTGTGCCCTGGATGTGGGAGGGGTGGTCTGGACTGGTTGTGTTGTGTGTTACAGGTCCTGTGGTCACGAAGCATGGTATAGAACATAACCTGCCAGTGCGATGTGCATATCTGACCCTGAAGTAGGTGGCTGCAAATGCATATATATGCTATCCCCCACCTGACAGGTAGTACTACATGTACATACCTCTGTAGAAATAATGATGTCAGCACCCTATAAATATTGCAGGTGCAGAACAGATGCCCAGGTAGGTAGGGGTTTGAATCCTGCAAATGCTCAGTGGGTGAGCGGGGTTGTTGTCTGTGTGAGGGAAATGTCCCTTTTGGCAACTGGGAAAACACACTGCAGGATGCACATTCCCCTTTCTAAATACTGATGATGTCAGCACCCTATAAGCACAGCAGGAGAAGGGAAACTTCCCAGTAATGCGAATAGCGTGCTCTGCTAATGTGTCCGTCTCAAGTGTCATAACATAGTTAGGTAGGGGTTTGAATCCTGCAAATGCCCAGTGTGTGTGGAGGGGGGTTAGTGTGTGTGCAAGTCTGTATGAAAGAAATGCTCCTTTTGGCAACTAGGAGAACACACTACAGGATGCACATTCCCCTTTCTAAACACTGATGATGTCAGCACCCTATAAGTACAGCAGGAGAAAAAAAAAACTCCCACTAATGCGAATAGCGCGCTCTGCTAATGTGTCCGTCTTGAGTGTCATAACGTAGCTAGGTAGGGGTTTGAATCCTACAAATGCCCAGTGTGTGTGGAGGGGGTTAGTGTGTGTGCAAGTCTGTATGAAAGGAATGTCCCTTTTGGCAACTAGGAGAACACACTACAGGATGCACATTCCCCTTTCTAAACACTGATGATGTCAGCACCCTATAAGTACAGCAGGAGAAGGGAAACCTCCCAGTAATGCAAATAGCACACTCCACTAATGCGTCCGTCTCGAGTGTCATAACATAGTTAGGTAGGGGTTTGAATCCTGCAAATGGCAAGTGTGTGCGTTTGGATGAGGGGAGTTTGTGTGCGTGCAATTCTGTATGAAAGATATGTGCTTTTTGGCAATTAGGAGAACACACTACATGATGCACATTACCCTTTCCAAACACTGATGATGTCAGCACCCTATACGTAAAGCCAGAGAAGAGGAACCTCCCAGTAATTCGAATAGCGCGCTCCGCTAATGCGTCTCTCTCAAGTGTCATAACATAGTTAGGTAGGGGTATGAATCCTGCAAATGGCAAGTGTGTGTGGGGGGAGGGTAGTAGGGTGTGTGTAATTGCAAGTGTGAGAGAACAGTTCCTTTTGGCAACTACTACAATACACCAGATGCTGCATATTCCCCCAGTAAACACAGGTGATGTCACCACACTATAAGTACAGCCAAACAGGGCAAATCGCCCAGTAATGCAAATAGTGCACTCCGCTACTGGGTCTCTAACTACTGTCAGAGCACAGTTAGGTATGTTTTGGAAACCCACAACTGCCACGTGTGTTTGTGTCACACAAAATGCCCATGTGTGGGTTGTTGTTCATAACAATGCATGACATTGCTTAAACCAGCAATGGCAATGCACACATGATGTATGTGTGTGCCACATACACATATATACCTGTGACCTTCAATAGTTCCCATGTCTGACACGTGCCTCAAGTGAATAAATGGTATTTGCACTGCATAACATTATGACTGTGTCTTACTGTGCAGGGGCTGCATGCGGTATGTGTATATACAGTGTGAGTTGTATATGGTATCATCCTAACAGTGGGGGATACACATCTGGTCTGGGCCATATAGTCTACATGTAGTCGATGAACAAGTGCTGCATGTTCCCACCTGTTGTGGGTGTGGTAACATGTTGTTCCACTGCAATTCAGTGACTACATGCTAGGAACCTTTCAGCTAGTGTGTTGTAGCTACAGTAATGCTCACACACAATGCTCGGCTGGATGCAGTCCAGGCATATAAAGACATATGTAGAGACCGTCATATTCCTAGTGTTGTTAGGGAGGACAGGTGGGTTTCCTGTGTATGGGAGGGTTGGGTGTGCCAGGCTATGAACCAGAAGGTAGTCCAACACACTGTTAGCTGCACATGGATAGGCCCTGATGCTTTGTGCTGTGCCAACAACCTGGAGGTGTGTGTATCTGTGGTGCCTTGAGATACCTCCCCCCTGTATATGTGTGGTACATGTGTAGGGGACGACAGGCATGGTATGAGGTATAACCTGGCAGTGATGGGTTGCACCTGTGAGCCGTGAATCAGGAATCTGTTACTGCACAGATATTGCAGTTTACCATGCTGAGGACAGTGTTCAGTGCATGCATCTTGCGGTGTACACTGCTGGTGTTGTGTAGCATTACTGTTAGTGTCCTATCCCATGTGATACCCGCGGAGGTGGCTATGTAATCTGAGCCCTGCATCAAAAGGCACTATGTGTGTATCAAGAGGCTTCGCCAATATACAATGGCCCATGGGTGACACGTGCAAGCTGCCTCTCGCAAATCATTGTGGCTTCCCTAGCATGTAAGCACACGCTGACAGCCATTGGATACCCTATGAATGACATTGGAGATTGAGAAAAATGTAGACATAGAACACCCTTCCTACATATTGTGGTAGCATACCTGGTGAGGGTATGATGGCAACCAAGGTCAGGTTCATACCAGCCCGTGCCACATGCTGAGAGAGCCCTTCTATGTTCCCTATCATGTAGTCCAGGGAGGTACGTCTCAGGTCATCCATAGTGGCATGGACAATGACTGAGTCATATGTGTCCATGCTTCTGACTGACCTGTATGCATGTGTTATGTGGTGGACCATAGTGCCCCATGGGCATATCACTGTGACCTTCACCATGTACAGCCTGTTGAGCAGGACCCCACTGCTCCGGCCAAGAGAGGTACCTGACACATCTGTAGCAGGTGTGTTGTGTAGCCCTACAGGCTGTGAGTGTTTGGCACACAGGATTTGTGTGCCATGTGTGGCATGTGCTCTGTTCTGACTTAACGAATGCCTGTGTGCCAGCTGCAGAGGTGTGTGATGCTCAGGCAGGATGCTATTCTGAGGCTCCAAGTATGCCCCAGTGTGTTCATGTGTTTGGATTGCTGTCAGTGCAGGTCTATGTCAGACTGGTATTGTAGTCACTGTAGTATGTCATGCCACCTGACAGGGTATGCCAGTACTGGGTTCAGAGTGCTCAGTCCCCAGATTGGCTATGTGGTTGCATCTCACACATGTGTTGTACGTTCCTGGCCAGGGGAGAGGGTTGACTGCATACATGTGGCAGCTGTGACATTGCCACATGACTCACATATTCCACAACTGGACCATAGAGGTGATTCACAAGTTACCTTTGCACATGCTACCATAGTAGTGCGATTGCCATGGTGATTACCAACACATAGGGCCAATGGGGAACAACATACTGAAGGTGAGTATGTGTGGGTGTACTGCTTCTGATTTCATAGCGCTGGCATTTATGACTGCACACGTGGGCAATTGCCAGGTAATTCATATGCAATGTGTCACAGGCAACGTACATGCGAACAGGACAGACAGTGACGTTCTGTCAAGTGAGACATTGACATACGTATAGTAAGCTATGCAGATGTCACTAGGAATCCACAGAAGCTCTGTAAATCTGCATTGCAGGTGGAATCAGTGTTCCAGGGAACCTCAAGCAAACATGCATGCAAACAAAGCTACAGTAAGCAGGGCTGGAAGTAGTCCATTGTACAACAAAGAAGGGGTACCACTTCCAGTAGGTAACAGTGCAAATATGCAGGCACTATAAACATGTACCCAGGAATGCACAGCTCAGATGTCCATGGTAAAACTGAAATTATTTAAAATTTAATTTAATTTAAATTAAATTGGTACTGCACACATATCAACATGCGCAAACATCCACATTGCATAGTCGTTGTGGGCAACATGCCACCATTAGTGTACATGTCCATCATTGCGTATCACTACTTACATTACCTTCTCCCCTGTGCTACCTATGTATGTGGCTATCTGTTGACATCCTTACCACCAGTATGAAAAAATGTGCAGCTGTTACACTATGGTACTTACTATGAGTGTA